>NW_028325416.1:0-1373 GCF_027475165.1 Benincasa hispida
ATAATCATCTATGAATTAGATGAAATATTCATACCCACCTCGAGCTCTAACACTCATTGGACAATAGAGGTCTGAATGTATAGGCTCCAAGGTTTCCTTGGCTCTATAACCTTTTCTAGTAAATGGTCGTTTAGTCATCTTGCCTTTAAGGCATGATTCACACACCGACAAGGAGTTTTCTTCTAAACTCTTTAGAAGTCCACATTTGACCAACTTCTCAATCCTATTGAGGTTCATGTGACCTATTCTTAGATGCCAAAGATAGGCATTTTCATTAGGAGAAAGCTTTGGTCTTTTTGCAATTGTCGCTATTTTGAAAATTTTAGTATTAAGCAAGGCTTTTATAACTAATGGCCTTAGTACATACAAGTTATTCTCCATCGAACCAAAACCAATCTCCATAACATTCTTGAATATAAACACTTTACTCTCAGAAAAGGAGACGATATAACCTTGTTCAATTAGACAAGAAACCGAGATTAAATTCCTTTCGATATGAGGAACTACAAAAACATTATCCAGTAACAGATAACGTTTCTTGTCCAAAAATAACTTTAGCCTACCTACAGTAGCAGCAAAAACAACCTCACCAACACCGACTCGAAGAGTCAACTCTTCATCTTTCAACACTTTCCAGGAACTAAATCCTTGGTAGGAAGAACTTACATGATCAGTAGCACCTGAATCAAGTATCTAGGCAGAATCATCATTCTCTACCAAACACGTCTCCAAGACCAATAAATCGCATTTACTGTCTTTAGATTTCTTCCTCTTCTGGAGAGTAGTAGGATCAGTATCAGAACCTACATAAGCTCCAAGTTCCATCAGAGAATAATTCTTGTCAATGAACATCACCCGAGTTACAAACATTTGCTTTCTCTTTTCGTTCCTTGACATTCAAGAAAGACTGAAGATTAACTTTGGAACTGATACTACTAGTTTCTTTCTCATCCATCCCTTTTTGCTTAAAAAGTGAGAACTGACATTCAATTAATTCTTGCAACGAGTCCATGATCTCATGTGCAATGACCATGTTCTCAACCCTTTTGGCTAATGCATCAGGTATGCTAGCCAAAATGTGAAGTCGAGCCATTGAATTAGCCCTCATTCACACCTTATATGCATTACGAACATTTCGCGGTGCATCAAGGGTCGAGACTTGAGCACACTCCTCAACCATGACAAACTCGAGGTCCTTTACCACAGAATACATTTTAAGAGACTTTTTCCAATATATGTAATCGGTCATATTAAAATAGGCAACTAACAGAAAATTATATATATGTCTGAAAAAACAAACACATTGATCTACATTAGATTTTAGCAAATACTATTGAAAAACAACATCCAAATTGGTTTAGCAAAATCTAAAT
>NW_028325417.1:0-23633 GCF_027475165.1 Benincasa hispida
TCCAAACATCGCCACCTAACCCATGAAAATTTATCGAAAACACCTCAGTCAACATATCATACAATATCAATCAAGACAGTCCCTTATATTATATATAACAATCTAAACGTTATCATGTGGTTGGGGCGACTAGTTCAAAGTTAAACCAATCATAAGACACTTACCTTGGAATTAAATCCAAATAGCTAGCCATTCAACTTCGCAAAACCTTGAATCCTGAATAAATCAAAAAACATAACCTGAAATTAAATCTAACGTTTAGGGCACAATTCCAATCATAACATAACTTGAATGTCTCCAAACAACTTACCTAACACATGGTTTGATCCAAAACCACTTTAAAGCTTCAAAATTAACACGATCCAACAACTATATCATCAAAATCAACCTTGAACTTTAATGAACAACAACTTTAGACCTTCTAATCCAACCTTCAAATATCACAACTAAAACAAAAGTTAAGCCGACACTTAATGGGCATCCCAAAATTCTCAACGAAGGCCCCAAACCTTACAAAAAATGACGTCGAACAATTTTAGTCTTGTCAGAAAGCACCTTGAAAGTCTGTAAAACCCAATTTCAAAATAAAAAAACAATATGGGTAAGCCAAAACTTAAACCAAAATTTTATGGGTAGAAACACCATAAAACACTAAATAACTTACCCAAAATATCAATTCTGGAGAAAATTGTCACACCCCACCCCAGATTACCTTCTTAACCAGGAAGAAGATGTGACTGCAACAGTTACCAACACTTTTACTGGCACTTACTGCCCAACTAACTTGTTCAATTTATCTTAAACCCTAGTATACATACATTTTCACATATATACTGCATAGATTACTCGAAACTTAACACATCTACATTATAGGGTTTCATAACGTTGTTCATATATACACTTATGTACATTACAACTTAGTGAGCCCAACATACAACACTAGTCCCCGTATGATAGACACATGTCTATTAACAATTACAGAGTCATTACTCAAGCTTCTTTCAACCTATGTCTTTAGGTGGCAGAGCAGCAGTAGAGATATCTTCTGGGAAGTGACCTCTACCTGTAGGGGGGTGGAGGAACATTTTGAAAACATGAGCTAGAATCCCAATGAGTGATAACTTTTAAAACATAAGCATCATACATAAAACTAGTAATAAAACTGAAAGCTTTAACTGAAAACATAAACTACATTCACATTAAACATTATAACATAGCAGATCATATCTGTACACAGCTGGACTATTTCTCAGTTGAGAATGGCCCTCTTGCTCAACTTTCAATACTTGGCCTCTTTCCTGAGAGTGAACCCAGTCCAACTCTCCACTATACTTAACTGCATTACTACTTAACTGAGCAAAGGAACCCTTTTGTCCAACTCTCCGTACTACTCTAGGTTGAGGTGTGTTGTCTTTGTCCACTACCTTCCACCAAGCTTTTCTCATACTAAAACAGGTTAAGGTGTGTCTCCTCTGTCCATCACCATACTTCGTAGTCTTAACTATCCTACGTGCACGTAGATTGGATCCTATCATCAGAACTCATATCTAGGACTTAGCTCCAATACCTTGATATCTAGTCCTTCAATACTATGTTGTTCATATCTAGAACTGAACTTCAATACCTTCTCATTTACTCTTTTAGTACTGAGCTATTCATGCTGAACTTGTATCTAGGATTGAGCTCTAGTACCTTCCCATTTAGTCCTTCAGTACTAAGCTATTCATATATTCTAAGGCACATTCTTATCTCTATATGACTTAGTTGCCCTAAGGCATTCAACACTAACGTATACTCATGATCATTGAAGTATATAACATAATCATAAAGTCAACGCATAAACATGCCATTAAAGAGAGATGCGTTACTTTGGAAAACTATTTGAGAATAGTTGTCATAGTTTTCAGTAAATATGAATTGCTAAATCATTCATAAAGCACTTGCAATTCATTTAAAGTCACTCACAGTCTTTGGCAGTTCTCCTAATGTACTCTTCCTTTTGATGTCAAACCTTCATATGCCAAGCTCACTGTGCATTGAACACTTAGAATTCTCTTCTAGGTGCTGAGCTTGCTATGTGACAGTCACACACACCATCAACGCATATCATGCGTCCATGTCTTGCCTTGGGTGTTCCATAAGCTACATTCCAATGCATGACTTGCCTCCTATGCGTCCAAGCTTTCAGCTCGTCCAAGCTTTCAGCTCACGCCTACAGCCCATTGTATAGTTAGTCCTTGCACCAATCGTTTAGCCTATGCACCCATCATGTGGCACATCAATGCATGCCTTATCTGTTCGTCTAGTCGCGTGCCATATGTTGCAGCGCCCCTTGCGCCTAACATCTCCTGCGCCTGCCTACACAGCACCATTCACTCTACCGTACAGTCCAACGCCCACACAACATTCTCCTACACTTACAGCCTCAGCATGCGTTGCATAGCCATACAACATTCTCTTGCGCTTACGGCCTCAGCATGCATTGTATAGTCCAATGCATCTCAAACGTGTCCTTGCACCCAGGCCAATCATCCCTTGCACACAAATTAGCTATCAGCATGTGCGTTCAGCATCACCGTCTACCCTTTCAAGCTGCTTGCTTGTTTAAGATTTCCATATTCAAATTATAATTTGAATAACTAATTCTCCAGGACTTTTCTTAAGAAATTTCCTTCTACAATTTTTCTCTAAAATATCTTAGCAAGCTTACCTTAAAATTTCAGCCTAGAACTCTTCGTGGTTTGGCCGAAATCCTCAAAGAATCAAGACTGGCTCGAGCTTACCCTAAAGCTCGACCTTCAGCTGGATTCTTCAATCTCTAGCCTAGTTCCTATGGAATTTCCTTCCGACAATCCAATCTCAGTAGCTAAACACACTCAGGGTTTGAATGACTTTGGAATCACTTCTTTTGCACGAGTGAATTGCTCAAACCCTTTCTTTGAAGTCAATCTTCCCTTTTATACTAGCAGCTACATGCCTATCTTAAACCTTAAGCTGTCAGCTCATCCTTAAAGAGATAACAACCATTCTAAGCATGACAATTGGCTCAACTAAATGGTGATTTAAGCTGATTATACTTTCTAATTACCAACGCAAGCCCTTGCCTTCAGCGTCATCAACGCATAGCTCACCTTAAGGCTATCGTGTTCCTTCTATGATCGCATGCTCTTAGCTCACGCATGTCCTAGCCCACGCATAGCTCAGTCTTAACACATCACCAACCAGGCATTAAGCCTTCCTCAACGCACAACCACTGAGCATCGCATGCCTCATGTGTTGGGGTTGATGCCCTAAATCTCGTAGGGTCATATAGTTTGTAAACAATGTATGAACAAACTCTTTATGTGATTAATAAAATATATTATATTTTAGTTGCATTAACCACAAACCAATAAACTAACATCCAAGGTTATCTTTGTAACTTAAACATGTATGTGGAGACATACGGGTGGATCATGTTTAAATGATAACCTAAATTATCTGTAGTAGATGGATAAGGCTGGGTACCTTATCCTGGTGACACTATGAGTATGACCCGCTTTATAGGTATTACAATTATTGTAAAGTGCTACAAATGACCTGATCCTGATCATTCATGTATTAGATATGCGAGTAGGGATATTCAAAGAAGTTTGTATAAGACTAAACCACGAAATGTTTAGTCTCATTATATAACACCGCTCATAATGGAGACTTACATTTCATCAAGATGACCATAGGTAACATAACCTGAATCCTGAGTGAGTTGTGAACTCCTGCCTATGAGGGTGGTCCTTTGATTTGTATAGGTGAGAATGGTCAGATCGCCGACTCAACAAGCCTACCATTTTGAGAATTCATTTAATTGGGGAGTTCAACAAGCCTACCATTTTGAGAATTCATTTAATTGGGGAGTTGAGAACACAGCTACACAAGATGGAATTCACTCCTTCTCTGAAGCAGGGGTAAATAGATAAATTGCTCCCTTAAGGGCTGATTTTAGGTCATGAACAATATGGCGCCACACCCTAACCTGGCCCGAGAGGGGTTTAGTCATAGTAGGACTATGATCTATTGTTCATTAAAGGGATCAATGGTACTTAAGAAGTTAGATATAACTACGGGGGGAAAATGATAATTTGGCTCAGCTGTACTTACGAGCAATTAGTGAAGGGTCATCGTACTATTGATTGGCTATATCCAATGGACACGAAAATATATCTGTAGTGCGAATAGTACAGTTGTCGGTCTTTAGTGGAGTGTTCGACATTTAACGTATGGTGAGTAATGTAATTAAAGAGTTTAATTAATTATTCATGTACTGTTGAAGCTTCAAGCTATAGGTCTATGAGGTCCCTTTGATAGCTCAAAAGGATTTAGTTGAGAATCAGTTTTTGGGTTAATTTGAATTGTTCAAATTAATAGAGGGATTTAATTATATATGATATAATTTTCATAATGTATTTGATACATTATAGCTAAATGGGAGGAAATAAATATTTGAATGAGATTCAAATATATTTTTCCATGAATGGGATTCATAGTTGTTAAATTTAATATAAATATGATTTATATCAAATGTTATATAATAGAGAAAAGAAACTATAGTTTATATTGTATGTGATACCATATTAAAACTATAGGTTATATGTTATATCAATTATATTTGATATAACATATAATTTAATATAAATACAATATGGTAAGTTAATTATCATATTTATTTATATTATATTATTATTATTTGAATAATAAGGAAGGAAGTTACAACTCCCTTCCCCATCTTTTCTCTTCATTCACTTTAGTGGGTGATTATGTTTTTTATGGCAAAGAGGAGAATAAAAGAAAAACAAATTTTCTTCTTCTTTGACGTTGAAGTTGTTGAACGATTGAGAGAAAATAACATAAGTGTTATGTGTTCTTGTGTTCTTGAGAGAATTCTCAATCCACCTCCTCCACCCAAACTTTCCCTCAAACCAAATAGTCATAACCCAACACTCTTAGGTTCTCACCCCAAGAATACCAAGGACTCCATTGTGGTTGTGTCCAATTTCAATTCACGGTTTTGTTGAAGAAGGTCTTCAAGAGGTTCGTGACTATTCGAAGGATTCGTGAAGAAAGGTTCTTTAAAGGTGATATTTCTTGAACTTATTTCTTGTAAAAGCATGTTATAATTTAACTTTAAAAGCATATTAACTGTAAACTTTACATTCAATAATTTATGGAATTTGGTCGATCCGCTTCCGCTCAAAGTTCTCCTAAAAAGAGTTCCTTCATCATGTACCTTGCACCAAGACTACCAACACTTCCCAAGCAGTCCCACAGTTTTCTAGCACACATCACATACCTCATCGCATACTTCCTAAATTCATCGCATAGCTTCAGTGTGCATCATGTACCCAGAGCCTTGTGCTCATCGCTGTACATTGGTCAGCACGCACGCCAAGCCTCAAATCTCAGCCTTGCGCTCATCGTGCAAACCCAGCGCACATCGTATACCCCATCGTCTTGTGCTCATCATTTTGTTTTCATCCTACAGCCCCACATGCAACTATTAGTTTATCTTCGCACAATGCCCATACCATGCGCCAAATAACCTCAAAAGGACTTGATTGTCGCATATCATGCCCCAAGCCTCAGCACATTCCTTGCACACGTGCGCTAGGCTCAACGCCTAGCCTTGCGCCAACGCCCAGCATACCTTGCCCGTATGCTCACTAACCTCGCAAGCCCCTTGGCTACCGCTGTAACGATAAAGATTTATTCTTCTTTTATTATGCATCCACTGTGATGATGAAATGAATGATGTGCTAAATGCGCTCAAGTGCTTTGCGATGAAGATAATTTATGCAATACTACGTTCTAAGAGTATGCATTGATAGTGATATGCTCGTAGTATTCCATGAAGTAGTGCGTGTCACAAGTTTCCTTGCGCTGAAACCAAGTATAATTCCAACGCAAGTTTCTCAGAGTGATCCGAGGTCGAACACGGGGATTATTGTCGTTAATGCGATACTTATGTGATACATGCGACCAATTCTAATAATGAATAAAGAATGTCGATTTGTATAGAAATATAGATTGCGATGAAAGTAAAAATGCGTTGATAAAATAAAAATGCGTTGTAAAGTAAATTCCTAAACTGCTATGATACATGATACAAGATACATGATACATGATACATGATACTGAGGTCGAGGACTGACTATGAAGTTGTACAAAAGAATTGATGTATGCGATGGCAAGTCTTATAAATGAAGCAGAAAGAGAAAGAGTAAAGAGTAAAAATATCGCAAGTTTGTCAATCGCGTTAAGGATGCAACTAAGGCTCCACTTTCCCTTGGTGTACACCTCTCGGTGATCAGCCGCGTTCCTATATGTCTATGGTGAAACAGAGATAAACGTGATGAACGCAAGGTTGTTTCCATCTCTGAAAATACTTCTCACTTTAGTTAACACATTCTTCCAACTTCTCTCGATAGGCGGAATAACATCTTCACTTCTACTCTCACAGGTGAAGATGCCGTCGAGCATGCTTTAGCTAAACTTAATTAATTCCTTAACACAAATTAACTCATTCACTTAATTCTTGCTTTTTACCCCGAGGATTAAGAACACATCATGGAGAAAATGGATGATAAAAGTATGGAAAGAGACAAAAAGATGATAATGGTGACGATGATAACATTTAATTCTAAAATTAAGCGTTTGATACATGTCTGTGAATGAAGGATTAAAGAAGATGAATACAGAGGATGAAATAGAGAATAGAAACAAATACGGAAAGAGTGTCAATGTCTTGACACAGATCCGATCGGAGATTTGCGCTTGCCGGCGTATGAAAGTGGTAGAGAGGAAAGCTTCCCTCTCAGGCTTGCTTTCCCGGTAGAATTGACCCTTGCATAGAGCTTCAGCTTTGGGAATTGGAAGAATTCTCTGATTGGAGTTCTCTCGGATTTACTCTGTAGTCGCTTTAGACCAGCCTCTCTGTCAATATCAATATATGCATTTCTCTATGTATACATGTATATGTATCAGTGATTTGAGGAAGCTATTTATAGGTGAAACCTTGGCTCTTTGAAATTGTGGTCCCCACTATCTAATTATGGTAGTTCCGAAAATGGCGGAATGGAAAATTCCTTCTATTACGCAATCAATCCGTCAGAAATGTACAATTAAAAGTTGTACACTTGTCAGAATCGTCCGCGATTGCGTTGCTCTTTCACATCTTCGATCTATCGCCGCATGCGGTGTTGTTTTTTATTACCGCATGCGGTTGAAATTGCGTTGATCGCTAAAGCTCAGGATCGATTGTCGCATGCGCCATCATTGCGTTGATCATCTCTTCATTCTTGATTGATAGGCGCAATGCGACATAGATGCGTTGTTTATTTTGTCTTCAAGTCCATGAACACATGTGGTGACCCATTTCTGGCAAAACAGAAACTGAAACATTCTATTTCCCATCGCAATGGTGTTAGTGGGTGTGTTTACGACATTTTGTAATTTTTGTATTTCTTAGCCAATTTCTATACATCGACGCAACTTTCCTCTCTTTTTGCCGCAATATCTAAATAAAACAGTATAAATAACTTGTATTTCTACAAGTTATCAACCGCATGCCTTGTCAATGCATAGGGTCACAAGCGCTCAACATGACCACCTTGGCGTGCACAACTCCAACGCCTAGCTCCCCCACACTTGGCCACACTTGACCTCTATAAGAGCTCGTCTAACCTCTAAAAGCAAGACTAGGGCATAAGAGCTTGTCTTCAACACCCAACACAAGGCTAACGTATAAGCTACACCCTACCAACACAATTGAATTAAATTAGGCTACACCCTACCAACACAAGGCTAACATATAGGCTACACCCTACCAACACAAAGTAGGGAACTTAAACAAAGCATGGAAATAACGCAATTGAATTAAACTGAAAGTAAACTCATAAAGCAGTAAAGGCTATTCTAGTAAACAGTAAATAATGCAATGCAGAAAATCGTAAAAGAAAGCTACAAATAAAGCAATTAAACATAGATGTAGGGCTGCAGATTGAAAGAAGTTTTCCAGAGTTGCCGCAATAGCATCCCTTCAAGCAGTCAATCCTACTTGCCTAAGTCGATGGTCTCCATGCGTCGTTCCACATTGCCCCCATAGTAGGGCTTAATTCGTTGACCATTGACTTTGAATGTGTTGCTTCCATCTTCAGTTGTTAGTTCCACTACGCCATGGGGAAAGATAGTCTTGATGCAGAATGGCCCAAACCAACGGGACTTCAACTTCCCTGGAAACAATCGCAAACACACGTTAAAAAGAAGTACCTGTTGACCCTCAAAGAACGTCTGGTTGCTTATGCGGTCATCATGCCACTTCTTGGTTCGTTCCTTATAAAGCTTGGCATTTTCATAGGCATTCATTCGCCACTCGACTAGCTTGTTTAATTGCAACTTCCCGACTTCCCCTGCGCTTGACAGATCGAAGTTCAGCTTTTTGCTTGCCCACATAGCTTTGTGTTCCAACTAAAGAGGCAGAAGACAAGCTTTTCCAAAGACCAGAGCATATGGGGACATGCCTATTGGAGTTTTGAAGGTAGTCTTATATGCCCACAATGCTTCATCGAGCTTGGGTGACCAATCCTTCCTGAAGGTAATGACTACCTTCTCCAAGATAGTCTTGATCTCTCTGTTAGAAATTTTTGCCTGCCCATTGTTTTGTGGGTGATATGCGGTTGCAACTCTATGGCTGACATTAAATTTGGTCAACAAGTTAGTGATGATGCGGTTGATGAAATGTGAGCCTTCATCACTGATTAAGGCCTGGGGTGTTCCATATCGGGTAAAGATTATTTTCTTGAGAAATTTCGTCACCGTGGCCACATCGTTCTTAGCACATGTGGTGGCCTCAACCCACTTCGATACGTAATCAACCGCGACCATAATATATTGATGACCTTCTGAAGGTGGAAATGGGCCCATAAAGTCGATTCTCTATACATCAAATAATTCAATTTCCAAGATTGAAGTCAAAGGCATTTCATTTCTTCTGCACATGTTCCCTGTTCTCTAGCATCTATTGCACTGCACAACATGGGCATGGGCGTCCTTAAATAGTGTTGGCTAAAAATAGTCACTCTGTAGGACTTTTGCGGCAATCCGCTACCCCCCAAAATGTCCTCCATAAGGAGACTCATGATAAAGCTCCAAAATGTGCTTGGCCTCATGCTCAGGAAAGCATCGATGCAAAATATGATCAGGTCCAAGTCTATACAATAAGGGGTCATCCCAAAAATAAAATTTGACTTCATGTCTCAGTTTCTTCTTCTGTTGGTATGAGTAGTCTTCTGGTACTTGGCCGCAAACTATGAAGTTTACAATGTCCGCATACCATGGAACATTAACGCATACCGACATAAGTAGCTCGTCAGGGAATCTTTCTTCAATGTCTTTTTCTTTCTTCTGAACCTCGCAATTTTCCAGCTGTGATAGATGATCTGCGACTTGGTTCTCAGTGCCCTCCGATCCTTAATCTCTAGGTCAAATTCTTGTAAGAGTAACACCCATCTTATTAATCTTGGTTTCGCATCCTTCTTCGTCATAAGGTATTTGATCGCAGAATGATCAGTATACATCACAACATTTGTTTCAATTAAGTACTGTCGAAACTTCTCCAATGCAAATACCACTGCGAGCATTTCTTTTTCCGTGGTTGTATAATTTTCCTACGCAACATTCAACGTTTTGCTGGCATAATAGAAAGGATGCAAAACCTTGTCTATGCACTGACTCAAGACTGTACCCACTACATATCCATTGGCGTCACACATCAACGCAAATGGTTGCGTCCAATCCGGCGCAATCAGAATAGGTGCGGTGATGAGCACATTTTTCAGTATGTGTAATGCTTCGGTGCATGCGTCATTAAACTCATATTCGCGGTCAATCTCGAGGAGCACACTTAGGGGCCTTGCGATCTGAGAAAAGTTGCGGATAAATCTTCGATAAAACCCAATATGTCCCAAAAAATTCCTAAGTGTTTTCACATTGACTGGTGGTGGTAACTTGGAAATTGCATCGATTTTCGCTTGATCAAATTCCAATCCTGCCTTTGATATCCTGTGACCTAGCACGATCCCTTCTTTAACCATGAAATGGCATTTCTCCCAATTCAGAACAAGATTCGTTTCAACACATCTTTTCAATATTTTTTCAAGATTTGATAAACAGGAGTCATAAGTGTTGCCAAAAACTGAAAAGTCATCCATAAATACCTCGACTGACTCCTCTAAGAAATCTGAAAATATTGTCATCATACACCTTTGGAAGGTACCTGGTGCATTACAGAGTCCAAATGGCATGCGACGGAATGCAAATGTGCCGAATGGGCACGTGAAAGTTGTCTTATCTTGATCTTCCGGTGCAATCGCAATTTGGTTATACCCTGAGTAGCCGCCAAGAAAACAAAAGAATTCGTTCCTCACAAGTCGATCTAACATTTGATCAATTAACGGGAGTGGAAAGTGGTCCTTCTTTATGGCCAGATTTAGTTTGCAGTAGTCCATACAGATTCTCCACCCTGTAGTTGTCCTTGTAGGAATTAACTCATTCTTGCTGTTGGTGACGACTGTCATTCCCCCTTTCTTTGGAATGCATTTCACTGGGCTTACCCAGCTGCTATCAGATATAGGGTAAATGACGCCTGCATCAAACCACTTCACTAGTTCTTTCTTCACAACCTCCCTTATGGCAGGGTTCAAATGGCATTGCCTCTCTATAGATCCTGTTTTTCCTTCTTCAAGACGAATCTTATGCATGCAATACGATGGGCTGATCCCACGAATGTCTGCTAAGGTCCATCCCAAGGCTTTTGCGTTTTTTTTAAGGATCTGAATAAGTGCTTCCTTCTTTTCTTTGCTTGGTGAGGTAGAGATTATAACCGGTAAAGTGTTATTGCCTCCTAAATAAACATATTTGAGGTGCACCGGTAATGGCTTCAACTCTAACATGGGTAGTTCTTCTAAAGATGGCTTAGTACGTTGCGTTGTTCGTTCAGATAACTTGATTATTTCAAATCCTGACTCAGTTTGTATTGCGGCGCAATTTTCCTCCCACATTGTGCCGATCCCAAAGTATTCTTCCTCCGATTCATTCTAAGGCTCGTGCCAATGTTCTTCCTGCAGTTCCCCAACATATGGACAATTTTCCATATCACTTGGGTATTTCAACACATTAAGAATGTTGAATTTAACTTGCTGATCGTCGACCCTTATGGTAAGTTCTCCTTTCTGTACATCGATCAGTGCTCGCCCTGTTGCGAGAAATAAGCGACTCAAGATGATAGGTACCTCAATGTCAGCTTTATAGTCTAATATGATAAAGTCAGCAGGGAAGATGAACTTATCTACTTACACAAGTAAATCCTCTATTTTGCCCTCTAGATGTGTTATTGATCTATTGGCCAACTATAACGTAATTGTGGTGGGTCTTGCATTGCCGATATTTAACTTTTTGAAGATTGACAAGGGCATTAGGTTTATACTTGCCACCAAATCACACAACGCATTTCCGACTTCTTTTCCACCTATCAAGCATGGCAATGTGAAACTCCCAGGATCTTTCATTTTAGTGGGGATATTGTTCTGAAAAAGCGCACTACACTCATATGTTAATGCGACCGTTTCATTCTCCCCGATCTTCCTTTTGTTGGCAAGTATGTCCTTGAGAAATTTCACATAGCTCAACATTTATTCCAAAGCTTCTATTAAGGGAATGTTGATATGTAATTGTCGGAGAACATCCAGGAATTTCTTGAATTGTTTGCTGTCATCTTTCTTTCGCAGCCTGGATGGAAAAGGTGGAGGATCCCATCATACTTCCTGTTCAATTGGTTGTTCATTGAGGTCCTTGGCTTGCTGTGTTTTAAGAGCTGGAGGTTGCAGTGACTTTACATTTGAGTCTTGTTGAGATTCACTCTTTGTAGAGGTATTTCCTTCTAAACTGGTAGTTCTATTGTTCATGGTTGATTGGTCATCATTAATGATTATGTCTATTGGTCTTCCTATTGAATCCGGTACTGGTGGCACGGGGACCATTGTCTTGCCACTTCTCAATGTTACTGCTTGACATTGTTCTTTACCGCGCGGTCCCGATGCTCCCGAGCTGCTGGGAAGCGTACCAGGCGCTTTATTCTTAAGTTCGATCGCAAGCTGTTCAATCTGTACCTCTAAATTTCTAAGGGAGGAAGCTTGCGATTGCTTGATTGCCTCATTCTTCTCAATATACTGTTTCAATAATGTTTCCAAAGACAAGGTACTACAAGAGGTGTCAGAAAAGGACGGTTCGTCGTAGGGTTGTACACTCTGAAAATTACCTTGCTGTGATTCTGATTAATGAAAACTGAAGGATTGCCTCGATTCCCAGGATGACTGCTCTGATGATTACTTTGGCCCCCTGGTTATGATTCCCTTCCCAACTGAAAGTTGGGTAATTCTGCCAACCACGGTTATAGGTGTTACCGAATGATTCCTTGTGAATAGAGTATACGGACTGTTGATTCAACGGGCAGACTTCCCCTGAGTGCCCCTCTTCGCATTGAACGTAATTTATTGTGGCCGCTTGCGTCAACGCATTGGCTTGCGCTGAACTTTGAGAGAGATGTCCTTGCTGAATTGCCATAGGCTGTAGGAGTGAGGTTACTGTGGCCATCTGGTTGGCCAAGGTGTTCATTGTAATAGCTGGTACAATGGCTTCTACTCTTATTTGATCCGAACCTCTTTCCTCATACCCGTTATCTATCCACTTATTTGTATTTCGCGAAATGTGATCTAAGATGAGCTTTGCTTCCGTATACGTCTTGTCCATTAGTCCTCCTACTGTGGAGGCATCAGCACTGCTTGCGTTAGCTAATCTAAGTCGTTATAAAAAGTCTCCATCAGAATTCAATCGGGAATCCCAATGTGCGGACAGTTCTTCACTAATTGTCTGAATCGCACCCAGGTGGTGCTCAAAGTTTCATAACCCTTCTGTTCAAAATTCAAAACATCCCTCCGTCTTCTTGTGTTGATGGCTGGAGGGAAGAATCTATTCATAAATCTTTCGACCAACTGATCCCATGCGTTGATTTCATTTGGCTCTAGTGACTGAGCCTACCTCCTTGCCTCATCCCCCAGTGTATACAGGAAGAGGTACAATCTAATTCCTTCGGGAATCACACCAGGTATGGAGAATGCGTTGTACATTTCTAAGAAGCTGGTCAAATGAGCATACAGGTCTTCTCCTTGTAGACCTTAAGGCCTAAGTAATTATATGCGATATAATTAAACGTTTAAATTTATTGAAATTAAACGTAATTAGACAGTTCAAAATATTTAAATAATGATTTAAATATTTATTACATGAATAGGATTCATGTTTGAATTAGGTGTTTTATTAATTTAATATTTGTATTAAATTATTATTTGATTAATTAAATTTGTTTAGTTAATTAATTATTTAAAATAAATCATTTTTCAATTTGCAAAATTCAATTTTAGAATTGAATTTTAGTTTTATTTAATTTAATTTTAATACAAAATTAAATTAAATAAAAATCTGAAATTTTAAAAATGATTTTTTAAATGTTGAAAGTGGGTTTACCCCAATTTCAAATTGATAGTGGATTAATCCACAATTTAACACCTTTCCCACTAAATTAAGTGCAATTTGATGTGTCGAATTGTTGTAGCTTAGTGCTTGCATGTTTAATTTGTTTAAAATGGCTGAAGTTTTGAAGGTCAAATTCGTGGAGATATTAGCAAGGATTTGAAGGAAATCTACAAAGATTGTACTTCTAAAATCCTCTTTGTAAAAACTTATTTTTTAGCATGCTTATCACTCAAATTAAGTGTAGTTAGAGTATTTAATGATTTTGTTAGCTTCCATTTTATGCATGTTTACTCTATCAATTGATATTAGAGCATGATTTAAGCACTCAATTAACATTAATTTTGAGTTTTGTGGGTGAATTTCTAGACATGCATGTTTTGGTGATTGGTATGGTGTTCATTTAGCTTTGGCATTAGATTCCTCTTTAATTATGTTGTTGTAATTGTAATTGGCTCTTGATTGATGAGCCTTAATGTGTGCTTGAGAGTCTTTACTTTTATTGGAGTCAATAGAGTTGAAATTAAGTTGTAATTGAAGATTGAAGCAAGCTAGCATAGTTGGAAAAAGTAGAGCTGAAGCCACTGCCAGACAGCATTGCAATGTTGTCTTTAGAGCATTGAAACATTGTTCTTCATGAAGCCGAGGCATTGCAACGCTAGGTTGGAGCGTTGCAACGATGCTCAACCCAGCCTAGAAACATGCGCGCATGTGAACTGGTTCGTGGGAGGAGTCTGGTTCGACCGGTTCAACTGCCTGGGGTCTCGTTCAACCCTATTTGATCTATTCGGCCTCTTTTAGAGCATCGAAGGGTCAGTTCGGGTCGAGTTGGGTAGTCCAAAACTTCTTTGAAACTGTTTTTGAATTGTTTTTATAATAAATTAGTTTATTTGCTTGCTTATGATGCCAAAGTTGGTCCATATCAATATTATTTTAAATATTTATGCATGTGATATGTTATATTTAATTCAAACATGTATGTACATATTGTATGCCATGTAGATTTAAAATCTCGCCATAGGAAAGCATGTTATAAATTAGTTATAATATATAATAGGCATGATTAGGGCTTCATAAGTTTAATATAATTGTTGTATTAAAGTATGAAATGCTTATGTGAATGTTATAGTATGTGTATATGTTTTTATAAGAGTTATAAAATGAATTAGACATTTAAAATCTATAACAAAGATAAGTTGTATGCTCACCTAGGTTTAATAACAACTTGTTTTAATAGTTAAAAATAGGTCGTTATCTTATAAAACACGGTTACAAACTCAATCGGTTTTGAATTCTGTGTAAGGTTGGAGGTACTTAAGTTGAGTACAAACTCACTCGGTTTATAATCCTATCTAATTAGACATTCAAACATGTATGTTCATCGACAGCGAGTGCGCCGCCATGTAGTCTTTATATAAACCTCAACTTCTATCTCTCTGAGTTTTCCTCTCATGCAAACTCTCTCTACCTTTCTTTTTCAACCATCTGCAGGAACCTCAATCGACATCCTCTATCACTTCTACTGTTGTCCAGTCACTGCCGCCCATACCATCCATCAGGAAATTCCAGCCATGGGTGTCACTTGTAGGTTCGCCTTGTGCAAAATTCATCATTTCTCTTCCAAATTAATGAACGCTCAAGCTGGAAAATCTATGTTCACATTAGAGCTTTCTCAATCTTTGAAATCCAGCTCATTTCGTCTTTGTTAGTGAGGTTCTTGAAGCTGAAGCAAAAATCCAGATCGAGCATCCGAGTATTGGTTTCCAACTCGAACTTCATGTTTGAATCTTCTGCAACATAAAATATTGAGAATGATGATGATGGAGGTCTTGTTTGCCCTTCTGGTTATCGGCCCATGCCAGCTAATCGCAAGCTGTGGACTCCTCACAGCAGGTAAAATGTTGTTTAAGTTTCACATCTAGCACTAGCATAACTATCTGTCTCAATTCCAAATTTCTTGCTAATGCTCACTTGAATGATTGAGGCAACTTTCACTTACAGTATTTGTGAAAAACCCCTTGTTTTGTATCTATGAACTGTTATCCTAGTTCATCTTCAATTTAAATACCCAATGATCAACAATTATCGTGGTTCATTTCATGAACTATTTGTTTATTCTTTGTTTTGGCTGTAACGAGATACCTTTGTAAGTTTGAAAGATTACATTATTGACTCTCGTAGTTATGGGGTGTCCTTGATTTGGTAGGTCAACATTTTGAGGTGGTTGAGTAAGAGATTATAGGTCAGGTAATGGATTATTATTCAACAAATTACCTGATTGTTGACTTTGATTCCTTTTTCTTTTCAAATTAAGTTTTATGAACCCTAATTGAATGTGATTTTGTACTACAAATTTTGTATTTAAGACATGGAAATGGTTCGATATATCGTGTTGGTTCTCTCTCTTCTAACTTTAATATTTATATAATGTGTGTTTTCATTGTTTTTTTTTTTTTTTTTTCTTTTGGGTTTTAGGTATTTTCAAGGAATTTTCCTTCTCGTGACCATGAAGTTTTCATGTTCCATAAATTGAGGTATTTGAGGTTGAGTTACTATGTGAGTTGTTTATGTTCATGTACCTTGCCAAATGAATTCAATTACTATATTCTTTTCTCTTAGTTATTTGGTTACTGTTGTCTTTTCTATTTGGTTACAATTATTAATTTTCTCTTAATTTTGATAAGCTTAGTTGTTAGGATACATAAGTTTGTTTTTCGAGGAGTTTATGTTCATGAGTTTTGTTACTTTATTATCATGTATTTAGCTTACATATAAGTAAAATGACTCTATATTAACATTTAATCTCTCTTATTCAGCTAGTGAAAATACTCTTTAACACACCAAAGCTTCTTAAAAGTAAGTTATTACCCTTTTTTGATATACAAGTGAAAGTTATTTATATCTAACAAAATTTTAATATTACTATGTGGCCCTTGTGAGCTTTAGTAAAATTTCATATAACCACAAGGAAGAGCTTTCTATATGTGTCTATAGTCGTTAAAACTCTCCTTGTAAACATGTATGAATAGAAGAGAGGAAACTTAAGAGAGTGACATTTGTATTTGAGAATTTGTAGCTTTACCTTTGAGTTCAATCGATAAGAATATTCTCTATAAAAGCAAGGTTGCATTTAGTTATTGAAATTAGTCATGGTGTTAAATGCGTGGAAATTTTTTGTGTGGCTTAGTTGATGATGGATTGCTGTTAATTTTTATGAAGTGGATTGTTGTCAGTTGATGATGAAATTCTAAAATTATTAAGTTCAATTTCTTGTAGTCTCTAACTTTTGGTTTTTATTATTTCAATATTGATTTAAGTTATTAAGTAAACTAATTGTAGTTCGGATTGGGTAATTAATTGATAATCTCTGAATTTATACTTAGTGACAATTTCATACAAAAAACCAATGGAAGTATTTGATCCAAAATGTCAAGGATGCCCTGACTTATTACATTTAATATGAAAGATATAAAAAAACATCAAATGTATTGTGTAACAATTGATAATCAAATAAGAAATGTTTATGTTTACTTTATGTAATAGTTGGTAATAGTAGTTGATAATCAAATAAGAAAACATCAACTTTATGTACCTTTGATATTAAAGTGTTATATGAGATGGAAATACTTTTATTAAGTGTTTTTTTATATAGTTGTTAAGTTGATATATGTGGTATGAGTGTTGATATTTGAAGATATGGGTTGGACATGGATGTTACTTCGTCATTTTGGAGATATGGCATAACTAAGACTTGTTCATATGAGATTGATAGGTGTAACTTTTGGAATTTTTCTTACTGGGGGGAGGGGGGTTGATGTTTTTGAAAATGTGTTCATATGGGTATGACAATAATGTTGAAATTCATTCTTTTTTTAATTATTCATTTGGGTTAATTGATGCTTCAATTGTTCATATATATGTGTTGTTTGTTTATTTAGTTAATAAATGATTATCCTCTCCAATTAAATTGTATCATTGTAGGACCTCAATCAAGAGCCATTATAGGTAATTTTTTAATTGGTAGGAGAGTTTCTTGGAGGCACTATTTAGACTTAAAGTTATTGGTTCTGTATTCTCTTTTGTTTGTAGATTTCAAGGAGTTGAGGATAATATCTATGAGGCTTTGATTTTGGAGTTACCTAAGAGTATTGTAGTGCTTGGAAGAGGGTGCAGTTTCTCTTTTTTATTATTACATATGCTCTGTGTTTTATGATTAAGGATCATAACTCGTTTTTTTTGTTATTAAGTATATTGTGTCCAAATGAGTTTTATTCACTTGTTGGGTAAGATAGTTTGTAACTTTTGTATTATTTATGAGGTTGTTAGTGTTGTAACATTGAAAGTATTAATATAGAATTGTAATTTTGACTTATATATATATATATATATATATCAATGTGATTGTTGGATCTCAAAATATGAGCAATTATGTAGGTAATTTTTAAGAGTAAATTCTAAAAAAAAAAAAAATACAAACTTAACAAACAAAACGTATCAAGTATTAATTAAGTTGTCAGTTTTTAGATGTCAAGAAAAAATTTATATTTGACAACTAAAAACTGTCAAGTTATGAAAATCTTGATTCATAATAAATGTCAAGAACTTAGATACTTGACACTTAAAATAAGTAAACAAATCTCATATACTTGACAAAAATATATCAAATAAATTACAGGTTGACATTTTTAGCCAGTCAAAAAATTTCTCTTATTCTTGACATGGGATTACTTGACGTTTTTAAAAACATCAAGTAACATTGATACTTGACTGCAAGAAAACATCAAGTAATATAGTTTTTATAGCAGTGGTCTGGTTCTAATGGTAGCAACATGAGCAATAACATTCGACTCACGCTTAACCTGAACAAAGGAGCACACAACAAAATTTAAAGCAAGAAGATGAATTTCCTCTACAAAACATTGAGCCTCGCAAATGGAAAAAGAAACACCAGTGATGAGATTGATCGCCATTAAGCAGTCCGACTCCAAAATGATTTTAGAAAAACCACATTTCAGAGTTGAAGACCTTTCATTATTGCTTTTAACTTAGATAAAGGGCATAAAAAACTACTTTAGAATAGTTAAAAGCAATACCTTAACTCACGTTTGGTTCATGGGAATAAGAGGTAGGAATGTGAAATAATATTCTATCACCATGTTTGCTACAAGTTTTTAACTTTGAAAATGAGAATATCTTATTACAAACATTTTATATTCTCATTCATGGAGGTTTTTCATAACTACCTAAATAAATAGATGAGTTTTTCCATTTCTATTGACTTTTCTCTCTCTTACTTTTTATCTTTTCATTTTATTTGTTTTTCATTTTATTTTATTTTTTTTGATATTGATTAATTTATCTAATTTTTATAAGTATGTTTAAATTAGATTTATAATTGACATATATAATTAATTTTATTAATAATAAGGCTAATATAATAACTTATTCTATTATTATGAATTAATATGAAAAACCATAATCTTTTTTTTTAAAAAAAAATATATGAATAACCATGATTATATTTGCTTAAATTTCTTTTTATTGGTAATATATATTAACATCATAAATTATTTTTAAAAATTTTTAATTAATCTTTAATGAAATATTAATTAATTAAATAAGTTTTTTTTTCCAATTAAACAACCTTGTACATTTGTATTTCTAGTTTTAATGTATAATTATAGTTATTTTTTAAAAATTAAAAACATTATTTGATGACTTAAAATCAATTAATTTATATCAACTTCTTTTATATATATATATAAGGCTTATAATTGACATTAAACAATTAGTTAATTAACTCTTCAATTAACAAAACTACCGAATGTGCAATAAATGTACAATAAAAAATTAAATTAACTACCAATATTTTTTAATAAAAATTGATAATATAAGTATGCAATAAAAAAAATTTAATTGATAATAAATACATTAAACTGGGGAATGAGTGCGTTAATTAAAATTTTAATGGTTTAAAATTGATTTAATAACTTAATGTAATAAAATAAATTAACAAACAAAAATTAATCATCAAAATTAATTTTTACTAATTTTATACCTATAATTGCATAAAAAGGTATAATACATTCCCAGATATCCTATTCTTATCTCCATACATAACCAAACACAGTTGTTCGCATGAGGTTTCTGAAGAAACGTGTTTCGTGGAGTTGAACTTGAGTTGGTGTTGATGTTGGAGTTGATTTGATGTGATGTGGTTCGATCTCTAATACTTGATTCTCCGATTCTCTCTCAGACGGATGAATATGCTTGACTTGGAGAAGGAAAGCATCGAACATTCTTGAAGTAGAAGTCTTGGAAGCTTGGAGTAGAAGTCTTGGAAGAGTATTTGTGTCTTTAAAGGTCTTCTGTCTTATAGGAGTGCAGCTTTAGGAGTCTTGGAAGCTTGAAGTAGAAGTCGTGGAAGAGTATTTGTGTCTTCAAAGGTCTTCTGCCTTATAGGAGTGCAGCTTCAAGAGTCTTGGAAGCTTGAAGTAGAAGTCTTGGAAGAGTATTTGTGTCTTCAAAGGTCTTCTGCCTTATAGGAGTGCAGTTTCAGGAGTCTTGGAAGAGTATTTGTGTCTTCAAAGGTCTTCTGCCTTATAGGAGTGCGCAGCTTTAGGAGTCTTGGAAGCTTTAAATAGAAGTCTTGGAAGAGTATTTGTGTTTTCAAAGGTCTTCTGCCTTATAGGAGTGCAGCTTCAGGAATCTTGGAAGCTTGAAGTAGAAGACTTGGAAGAGTATTTGTGTCTTCAAAGGCCTTCTGCCTTATAGGAGTGCAGCTTCAGGAGTCTTGGAAGCTTAAAATAGAAGTCCTGGAAGAGTATTTGTGTCTTCAAAGGTCTTCTACCTTATAGGAGTGCCTCTGCTTGTCAGTGAATTCCCTCTGGGTCTTCTGAGTGTAGAAAATGCTGCCTTTACAAATGAAGATAACTTCTCTATTTATAGAGTTCTCAGGTGGGCTTTGTGGGCTTGGTTGGTCCATGGGCCTGACCCTTGGGCCCAATTAGTTGGTTTTGGGCCTGATCTGGAATTTGGGTTTAATTCAACTTTTTTTGTAGTTTGGACTTTAAGCCCAAATAGTAATATCAAATTGGACCAATTTAATCTCATATGATTCATCCGCATGACGTCATCGAAACTTGTCTTCAATTTAATTCGGAACATGTATCAACTTCTAATTGGACCCAAAGTCAATGATTTAGAAATTCGTCGTTAATTTAGCAAACGACGTGGTGACTTGTGATTGGTTCAAAATTTCTCATTCAACAAATGCCCCTTTTTCGAGATTTATGCACGTATATGGGTGGATGAATCTTGAAAAAAAGTAATTTGAGATCAAAGTATGATTTTTTACTCTTTTAATTTGGTGCATCATTATGATCAAAATATGAGAATTTAGCTCAAAATTTTGATTTGAAATCTTGTTCGTTTGACACACTTTCGCTAAGTAAGCTTTAATTTGAACTAAAGTAGGATTTATGTTCCACTTTAATTGCAAATTTAATTTAACTTAATTCGAATTCGAAATAGAATTTGGGGTGAAATTGAATCTTGATCAATTTTGGTTTGAGATAAAAATTTGGGATATGCTCAATTTTACTTGGAAATGAGTATAGAAACTAAGGTTGATTTAAATTTGAGATAAAATTTGGAATATAGCCAAATTTTGACTCGGCATTTTATTCATAACTCAAGATCAAGGTTAACCATTCGAATATTGATAAAATTTGGGATATGGCCAAATTTTAATTTGGGACGGATTTGACATTTATCTCACCCGATTTGGCTGGCTTGAATTTAGAATAAAAATTTGGATTAGAAGCTTTAGACTGAGATTTAGAATAACAGTTGATTTTAATTTCAATTTGAATGGAATATAAATTTGAACTTAAATAAAAGAGATTTTGGAGAGCCAACGTATTGGAAGACAACCTTACTAGTGAGATCAGGCCATTATCAGCGATACCTACCATTATCAGTGAGATTAGGCCATTACTAGTGATACCAAACCATTACCAGCGAGATCAGGCCATTACTAGTGATACCAAGCCATTACTAGCGAGATCAGGCCACCACCAGCGATACCAAGCCATTAATAGCGAGATCAGGCCATTACCAGCGATACTAAACCATTACCAGAGAGATCAGCGAGAGCATTTCGAGCGAGATTGTGGGAGAGAGCGACACCAGCGAGAGTGAAATTTTGGAGAGAGCGACACTGAAGAGAGCGAGATCGTGGGAGAGAGCGAGATTATGAGCGAGAAAGTGGGGGAGAGCGAGAGTGGAGAGAGCGAGATTTTGGAAAGAGCGACACTGGAGAGAGCGAAATCGTGGGAGAAAGCAAGATCAGCGAGAGCATTTCGAGCGAGATTATGGGAGAGAGCGATGCCAGCGAGAGGATTTCGAGCGAGATTCTCCCTTTTTATTATTATTATTAATAGTTTTTTTCTTTTTTTCTTTTTTTTTATCTCAAGCAGCCGTCTACTTTGTGGTTAACAATACCAGCCTTACCGAGATTTCCTTCTCCATACTGTTGGCTTGATTCTCTCAAGTCTTAAGCTCAAAACTCCTCGCCGTTGAATCTGGGGATTTAAAACTCCACCGTGACCTCTAATTCAGGCAGCCTCCAATCGAGCATGATCTTTTTTGTTGACTCTTAACTAATTTCAGCAAGAATCGGAGTTCTACAACAAAATAAACAGTATTCAGTTCGAGTAACCTGTGATTTTATCAGATTTCAACTGATTAGTAGAAAAAAATCCCATCAAACTTAGCTATATAAATACTGGCAGGACGCATGCTCTTCTTCATCTTGTAGTGTGATCTCCTTCGTTCTTACGTCCTTTGCAGTTTGAATTGTGATTCTCTTTCGATCTTACGTTCTTTACATCCTTTGTCAATCGGACTCGGATTGCAAATCAGCCTTGAATTGCAGTAGGAAGCTGTAAGTGAGGAGAAGGGAGAAAGAAGGAAAGATGAGGAATTAGGGCTTCCCTTCCTTTTTGTTTTCATATATATATATCTAACTTACCCTTTCTTGTTCTGAGCAGGAGTTGAAGTATAACTCAAGAGTTTTTTTTAAAAAAAAATCTTGTCGGCCGTCGGTAATCAGGGTGGGTTTTTTTCATATCCGTGTGCCCGGCTCCTTGGTGTGCATGTTCTTCCTCGTATTCGTGCATCTTGATCATCATGGGAGGGGCCTCGCAAAGGCTTACAACTCTCCCATTCGATCACCCTAGGAAGGATCCTTGAAAGATTTTCCTTTAGCACCGTTCATACATCCTGATCATCATGGGAGGGGCCCCACAAAGGCTTACAACTCTCCCATTTGATCACCCTAGGGAGGATCTCGAAAGGTCTACCTTGTAGCGCCACTCGTGTATCCTGATTGTCATGGGAGGGGCCCTACAAAGGCTTCTCCCATTCGATCACCCTAGGGAGGATCTCGGAAAGGTCTACCTTGTAGCGCCGCTCGTGTGTCCTGATCGTCATGAGAAAGGGCCCCACAAAGGCATACAATTCTCCCATTCGATCACCCTAGGGAGGATCCTCAAAAGGTTTGACTTGTTATGTTACTCCTTGATCAAAATTTGAAGATAAGGGAAATATGCCATTGAGTATTTGAAGATGAGGCGGATATGCCATCAAACCTTGAAGATGAGAAGAATGTGCCATCAAGATTTTGAACGGAGTCAGGTTGGCTAGAGTTGATCTCGCGTACAAGGCGGAGCCAGATGGACCGGAGTTGTCCTCGCATATGAGGTGGAGCCAGATGGACTAGAGTCGTCCTCACATATGAGGTAGAGTTAGACAAACCAAACTTGATCTCGCATATGAGGTGGAACCACACCCACATTTTTGGAGAGGAAGCGAAGCTACACAAATTTTGGAGAAGAGGTGAAGTTGTACCAATATTTTGGAGAGGAAACGAAACCGCACAAGGACTTGGAAGATGGAGCGAAGTCGCGTCATCAGTTTGAAGATGAAACGAAGCCACACCACAACTTAGAGAT
>NW_028325418.1:0-30006 GCF_027475165.1 Benincasa hispida
TTTATTCAGAACTAAGTCAAAGTCACGTGCAATTGGATTCATCAATGATTGCACTGGAGTTCTGTGACGCCGTAAGAGAAAAATCATCTATCAGTGTGGCACAACTACAGTCCGACATCAAATCAAAGTTTGGATATCATGTTCCTTACCATAGGGTATGGGAGGGAAAAAGAAAAGCGTTGGCTAAAGTGTTCGGTGATTGGGATAGTCTTACAAATTGTTGCCCAAGTGGTTGAAACGCTTATTGAAGGCCATATTATCCTAACTTCTATATTTTGGGCATTTGGTTCTTGTATAGAAGTTTTTAATAAATGTCGGTCGATAATTCAGATAGATGGTACACACTTGTACGGTAAATATAGAGGAAAAGTGTTGATTGCTACATCAGTTGACTCGAATGACCATCTTCTTCCATTTACGTTTGTCGTTGCTGATGAAGAGTCCGCAGACTCATGGGGGTTCCTGAAACACCTGAGAGAAATTGTAACACACGAAAAGGTGTGTTTAATTTTAGATCGACATGCTGGTATAATCGCAGCAGTGAACAACCCAGCAAATGGTTGGACAGGACCGAAATGTCACCATCGTTTCTGCTTACGACATATCGTCAGCAACTTCAATAAAAAGTATAAATTTAATTCATTAAAAATTTATGTTTATCGTGTCGGGTGTCAGTTTCAAATTCAAAGTTCAATAAA
Source organism: Benincasa hispida (assembly GCF_027475165.1). NCBI lineage: Eukaryota > Viridiplantae > Streptophyta > Magnoliopsida > Cucurbitales > Cucurbitaceae > Benincasa > Benincasa hispida. The sequence goes on from NW_028325418.1 coordinate 699, forward strand.
GCAATTGAAGATATCAAAGGAATAAAACGGAGCTGTCTGAGTTTTTTTGACAACATTAGTTTAGAGCAATGGACTCAAACACATGATGGAGGATTCAGATATGGGTGGATGACGACAAATCTATCCGAGTGCGTAAATGGAGTCCTCAAAGAAGCTCGAATGTTGCCTATAAATGCTCTTGCTCAGATAACATTCTTCAAATGCGTGAACTATTTTGAGAAAAGTAGAGGAGAAATAAGGGATGCATTGGAGCGTCAAGATAAATACACCCGGTAATATTATTTTATATATATATATATATATATATATATTATTAATAATTTATTTCAAACATATTTTATAATACTAAGTGGAGTAAAAATCCAGGTACGCACACGAGAAAATAAATAAATGGGTTGCACGATCTAGTAAACATGAAATACAATCATACGATCGGTATGAAGGTGTGTTTCATGTGAAGACCGGACGTCATAGTCTCAATGCCAAAGGAGGAAACGTTCAAAGGCTAAACAGGTCCGAGCGGTACTGTTCATGTAACAAGTGGCAAGCATTCGGCATTCATGCTCGCATTTTATGGCCGTTTGCTCACATTTTAACATGAACTACGAAGATTTTATGGATGACTATTACAAATTGTCAACGTATGCTGAATGTTACTCTCCTCAATTTCAACATGTACAAGATTACTAGATCATGCACCCTAATATGCCCGTCTTACATCCTGATCCATTGTTGTTGAGAAAATCTGGTAGACCAAAAAGTTCACGTTATCACAACGAGATGGATTGGACAGAACCAGTCACTCGACAACGATGTGGATGTTGTAATCAGTTAGGACATAATCGAAGGAAGTGTCCTTCATTACTAAGACGGACTCCAAATAGTTAGGGATTGAAAAATAAATATTTTTTTTATTATATATTCATTTTATTGTATATTCTATTTTTTTTTTATTATAATTTATTGTTTATTCAATTTTTTTATAATAATTTATTGTATATTCAATTTTTTTTTATTGTAATTAACAAAGTTTTACATTATTCTTTACCCTCACACTGCATATCCGGAATGAATTTACCCTCACTTTTCTCTACTATTCTATTTACTTATTTCAGCTTTTTTTAATTTACTTGATAATAAAATCAAGGTTAACCATATTTTTTCAGACTTATTCAATTATAGTCAATTTTAATATATGCACTTTCATTAAACTTACTCAATTATAGTTATTAGTTGTAACAAAATTCTGTTATTGTTGTTATTTTTTCATTAATGATTATTAGCTTTTTTTCTCATTGGTCATGTGTATCATGACCAATGAGGAAAAAAAAAGCTAATAATCATTAATGAAAAAATAACAACCATAACAGAATTTTGTTAAGTTGTACATGAGCGAGATCCTCATCACAAAATTAGCGAGATATCCTTTACCCACTTATCTTTTATTGTATATTTAAATTTTTTTATCATAAAGCTGTACATTGTTTTTTAATTAAGTTGTACATTATTCTTTTAATTAAGTTGTACATTATTCTTCTAATAAAGTTGTGCATTATTCTTTTAATTAAGTTATACATTATTCTTCCAATTGAGAAATAAATATTTTTTTAATTGAGAAATAATTTTTTTTTTCCAAATCATGACTTTAAACCCAGGACCTGTTGATCCCTATTTTTTGTACGACCAGTCCATTCATCGATCATATGTTGCTGTTGTATGGCGAGATCGTACTACTGGAAAAATATCTTGTAGGCGTCGAGACAGTTCTCCCGCGCACTATCCTGCTCCACCCTCGAATACTACTGCTGCACACATCTGGATTCTATGGGGTTGCCAGATTAGGATTTATTCCGTTGGACTGGCATCTGATTAAGAAGAACCCGAGCAACCTCAAGTTTGAAGTCGACGGCGACAACCAGCTTGAAATCGACGATGTCCGCCTTGTGGGACACATTGATTTTTGTAATTATTTTTATATAAATGGGATATTTAATTTACATTTTTTTTTTATTTTTATGAGATATTATTTTTTTTAATTTATTCTTTTTAGAGTTTAAATAAAATAATAAAATATTTTTAGAAATTGTTTTTATAAAATGGAAAATTAAAAAAAGAAAGAAAGAAAGAAGTGGAATATGTAATAATTAAAAAAGAAAAAAAAAGAAGGGACAATGTCGAGGGTTAATTTTGAATCTTTTTTACAAATAGTTTGAAAAGAGCAATATTTTCCTAAATAGTTTCTAAAAGGACAATATTCTTTTAATTTTTTTTAACTAAATACGCTATTAGTTTTTTTTTTCTTAATATATATATATATTTTTAATCTCAGTAAACAATAAATAATAAATTAACAATGTGCAAGCATGGTTCCAAGCTCCCTGAAAATTTCCCAAGATAGCAAGTCCAAAATGCTCTGTTTTGATCCAAAACCCACAGCACTCTGTCTCACTCTCGCATTCCATTTCAGTATACTCTTCCACTGGCCTCTCTATCAGCTTCCTTTGAACTCCATATCTCATCAGGACAGTTGATCATCAAAGGATCAGCATACAAATTAGAATCTCCGTGGTTGCTAATCACTTCAAAACAACAAAATCAACAGACATAGTTCATCAGTGTTTGAGTATTCGATCGTCTTCCTGAAGATACTGTAGATCTTCTTCACTTTCAACTACTCTTCAATCCAGGTTTCTTTCTATCTCTTTCCAGGCTAGGGAAATCAAATGGGCCTTGACTATTTTTTTAACCCCTTTGATTGTTTTGCCTTTTTCTGGGTTTTTGATTGATTGCATGTACAAGATTTGTTGTTTACTTTTCTTTTCTTCGGCTTTAGGTTTGGGTTATATATGCATTTGTTTCTGAAAACGAGGTATTGGGAAGGTTGGTCTTCCGGGGGCTGTTGAGATGGGCAGCTTTGATGGGTCTAATACCACTAAGGCCATTGATGCGTCGGTGGGTGGTTTAGTTTGGGTCCGCCGCCGTAATGGGTCGTGGTGGCCTGGCCGGATTATGGGTCTTGAGGAGCTGTCTGAGAGCTGCTTGGTTTCCCCAAAATCAGGTACTCCGGTGAAGCTTCTTGGTCGTGAGGATGCAAGCATGTGAGTACTTCTTTCTGAGTTCTTTTGAACTGGATTTAGTGAATTGTTGTATAAACTTTCAGTTTCTGTGTACTGAATACTTTCAATATTTGTGGAATAGACTGGCTCAGCTTCATGCCCTGTATGGCAGGGGCATATGATGTTTGTTTTGCTCTTCTTTTTTTCCTCCTTTGAGTTTTTGTGCTTTCATTTGGTGTTAACGATTTGTGTATGTTCAACCTTATTAGCCTTAGTTGATCAGGAGTTGTTGTGCTTTGAAACGCACCATGCCCTGAACAAAAGAATGGATAGAACTCCTTGTACGCCTTTTGATTTGGATTGGTCTCTAATCAGTTGATACTCAAGCTTTTCGTCATTGTTTGCAAATCTGGTTGCATGACTGCATAGAACTCTGGTGGGCTGAGCAAGGGTTCTTGTTGTCCTTGGAGATTTAATTATTTATTTACTTTTGTATGAAATAATGTTTTGTTAACAGAATGCAATATAAGGAAAGTAATACAATGGCAGAGGGACAAGGGTGGCAAGAAAGGGCGGAAATTATGAAAAAGAAGAAAACTATTTTGAACACTTCATTTAGAGTTCAGTACCTAAGTAAAAACATTGGTAATGGGGAGAATTTGCACTTGGGAAGGATCATTAGTGTGGGTAGATCTTGTCCGTTCTAAAATTCCAAGACTTTATGCATTATGTTTAAGTTGTTTTGCCTTCCATCGTGTAGGATATGTCATTATCGACTCTTGAAAGTCAAGCAGGAAAATTGATGATAAGGAAAGAAAGATATAGATTTTCTAGAATTTTCTTTCTCTTGTCCATCCTTTCCCCTTCGTTCTCCTTCCCCATCTCCTTTTGTAGTTCTTTCTTTTACTCTAGATTTTTTCCTGGGAGGCTTTAGTTCTTCAGATATATATAAATCTCTTAAATTTTAAACCTTGACTATCTCTTGGAAGATATGAATGTAACTTCTAAACATATGATTGGGGCTGATATTGTGATGAGGCTTGGAGTAGTAGGCATCACTTACCAAAGCTAGGCAGATAGATGGACTCCTTCCCCGCTGCTAAGGGAAACTTCAAACTTTTTTTTTTTTTTTTTTTTTGCTTTTTGCTTTTTGCTCTTTCAGGATTATGGTTGATGGAGACAATTTGCTTTCCTTGTTTAATCTTTCAAAATTCATGAAAAAAAATATTAATTCTTTTGTTATGTTCAAGATACTGGCTTACATTTATTTACTAATTTCAACTATGCTGAGAAAGTCCTCTTTATTGATATAGTGACTGGTATAATCTTGAAAGATCTAAAAGAGTGAAGGCATTTCGATGTGGGGAGTATGATGAATTTATTGAGAAAGCCAAGGCTTCTGTAGCCATTGCAAGTAAGAAAGCAGTAAAATATGCTCGAAGGGAAGACGCAATTCTTCAAGCACTTGAGCTCGAGAGTGCTCACCTTGGCCAGGGTCAACTGGCCTTGAGTTGTAGAATGAATACTTCTGGCAGCAAGCATGATATCTCTAACAGAAACTCCAAACTCATGGCTAATTCAAGTGAAGTAGAGTTGACCGATAATATGAGTGATTCTGAAGACAGATCTGATTCAATGCCAGAATTATCTCAGTCTGGAATTTCTTTCGAAGAGAATTTTGGTTCTTCAATGGCTCGATCTGGTCAGAGTAGGAGGAGAACTCCAAACGACTCTGAGGATGATGGAACAGAGGGTGTAAAGCGAATGAGAGGGCTTGAGGACCTTGGTATTGGTGTAGTGTCAAAAAGAAAAGTTCACACTGGATGTGTAGTTGAGCTGGTTCAAGAAGTTAGTGATGTAAACTGTAATTCAAATACTCCCAATTGCTTGGCTAATGAACATCCTCCAGATGATAGCCAAGTCAGGTCATCCCTATTTAAAAGAAAGAGGTCTCAAGTGTCCAATGTTAATGAATTCTCGAAAAGGAAAAATCGACATAGACCATTAACAAAAGTTTTAGAAAGTACAACAATGTTATCTGTTCCAGTTGTTTGCAATGAACTTCCCAATTCATGGGGTTTACCTCTCAGGGGTTTGTCAGATGGAAAGCTTTCTGAACAAGAATCAAACGAGTCAAAGAAGCGTTCCTCGGCAGCAGTGAACAATAACTCGGACAGTACTGTAATTTCTTGTGAGTATATGGCCCCTACAAACGCTCTTGATACTTCTCATTTTAATATCAAGGTGAAGGATACTGAAGTTTCAAGTATTTGCGATCGAGCTGAGAATGGTATTCCTGATCGATTATTTCACGTGCCATTCTCTGGGGAGGGAAAACATCCCGCAGGTATGTGTAGAATGCACATGAACATCAAATATCTATGGATTATCTCTTTCTTTCTTTCTTTTTGTTCACGTCCCTTTTACCAATGTTTTATTTTCTTCAGAGATGACGGTAGATTTACAGTAATATCGATGTCATGCTTTATAAGAAGTATATTGATCGGTTCCTTCACCTGTAAATATTTGGTTTATTCTTGCTCAAAGATTGTATATGTTGTATGGTTCCCTAGGTTCTGAACTTTATTCTAATCAAACTTGACTGCTTGCTTCGGCTGTATATCTCCCATCTCTGTGCCTTGCCCATTTTGTTTTCAATTTGTTACGCTCTTTCCACAATGGTGCGATTTCCCCTTACTGGCTATTTTCTACTTCTGTCAGGTCTTTCCCCAACATTTTTCCCTAGGTGCCCCATTGGTGTATCGGAAAGACAATCCAGTCAAAGTAGTCAAGCCAAACCTGTATGTGTAAGCAATGAACTAAATAATGAATCTGGTTCTACTAGTTCTGCCGTTGCTGATCCAGATAGCAATATCAGTAAAACAATAGAGAAGGGCAGTTCAAAGTGGCAGCTAAAGAGGAAGAGGAATTCAAGACATACAAAGAAAACTCGTACAAACGACTCAATACATTTTGTACTTAGTGACGATAGGCAAAAAACTTCTGGGGCAGGTATAGAGCATCTGGATGGATTCAATGTAGAATCTGATCTGAAAGTTTCTAGTAGCATTCAGGAACCTCCTCTCTCAAAGAATAACTTTAAAGCAGAGCCTGAGAAACTTGCTGAAGAAGGATCGAATGAGTTGGATTCTATCAAATGTTCATCTCAAGACCAACTTCATACTATTAGTGGAAAAACAAATAAGCTGAAGCAATTGCCTGATTACACTTGGGCCACTCCAAGGTTGCTCCCTTTTCGCCAATCCCGCCTTATGGTTCACTCCAAATATCAGTGGTCAGAATTTTCTTCTACAAAATTTGGTTGTAATGCTTCGCTATATGATGTTGAGCTTGTGGTAAAAGCCAACTATAAGCCACAACATGTTCCACTGGTTTCATTAATGAGCAAATTAAACTGTAAGGCAGTTGTTGGTCATCCGCTCACTGTTGAGGCATTGGATGATGGTCATTGTGATGACCTGTTGAGCAGATCTGAACTTGATCCTCAGAAGGGTGTGGAAAGTTCTCATTTGGTACAATCAAATTCTTGGAAAGGGAAAACAGTGGGCAAGCGACGTGCCCGTGTATGTCAACCGCGTCCTTCACCAGGGAAAGCATCAAAGACAAAGAAATCTGGACAACTATCAAAAAAGACCCGGAAACTGTCTTCACTGACTGTTCAGAAGCAGTTTGTAGATGATAGTAGACCAGTGGTAGAGAAGTCCAAGGGTTCTTTTATAGCATGTATCCCCCTCAAAGTAGTATTCAGTAGGATAAATGAAGCCGTGAATGGGTTGGCACAACCAACCCATCGCCCTTTAATGACTGTGAGTCGATAAATAGTTTTGTTTTGCTGAATTTGCCTGTTTCTCCTTCCATTGCAGAGTCTACTTCTTGTTTGACCCAACTCAGTTTGAGGCTTCTTATGTAAAATTGTATCGCATTTTCATACTATAGGAAGAAAACTGGCTAGGAGAATGCTTTTGGCTTTGTATATATGTATGGTCACCTGAGGTATAAAGATGGCATTGACCTTATATTAGATGATGCCTAATGTTAAGATGTTCCTTTTTCTAATAATTTGGGATCCATTTGTGATTGTGCTCTAAGGGAAATGTGAGACTGATCTCAAGATGGCAAAGACAAAAGAAGCAAGCGGCTATTCTATTGGACTGATTTCTTTGCTTGTTCTTGAATCGCCCTTGTAATGTGACACTTTTGTTTTTGGTTTCTCATATTATCCTTTTAGAACGTTTCTATGTTTGATAAAACAGTGGGTTTCTGATATTAGACATATGATATGAAGTGCATTGGGGCATACAAATTATTTATGCTTCGAGATATTTTGTGCCTATGGCAATGTGGGGATAAACTTTTCAATGTTTAGATTATATAGTGATATGAACATTAAGGTATTATACTAGATTTTACATGATGTGGTGTGTTGGCTTGAGTTCAACATTTGGATTTGGCTTAGTTAGACTGGCCAGTGAAAATTACTGTTATAGCAGAGGTAGTGTTTATCCGCTTTATTGTGTTCCAATGTCCCTGTTTGTGTATATTTTTCTTAAAAGTTTGAATTAATTAGACCATTTTTTGTTTTTGTTTTTTTTTTTTTTTTTAAAAAAATTAAGTTTATTTTATCTCAATTTCTTATTATTATTTATATCTTTCTTAAGTAAAAAAAGTTTGAATTTTCAGTCAAATTATAAAAAAAAAAACAATTTTTTAACAAATACTTTTTTTAATTTTCAAATTTTGATTTGGTTTTTGAAATTATTAGTAAAAAGCAGATAATAAAGCAAAAAAATAGTGTTCATGGGCTTAATTTAAAAAATTAGAGATAAAAATCAAATGGATCCTTAGGTTGATATTCTATTAGTTTATTTTAAATATCAAGATTAAAAGTACTACTTCTACTTATTGGTTGGTTTCTTTGTTTGATCTCTTTTTAAGGAGTGTTTTTAAAACTCGATTGGAGTTTTAGAAAACTTCAAAATAAAAAAAAGTTGTTTTTCAAAATTTTAAAAAAATGGTTAATAATTTAAATGTACATTGTAAATAAATGGTACGGAAACATGCAAAATTTTCAATGATTAGCATGAAAAAAAAAATTAAAACCTTATTTGACAATCATTTTGTTTTTTAGGTCTGATTTGGTAACTATTTGGTTTTTAGTTTTTGAAAATTAAAGCCTATAAATACCCCTCACATACCTAACTTTTTTGTTTTCTTATCTACTTTTTATCCATGTTTTCAAAAACAAGTCAAATTTTGAAAACTAAAATCCCATTTCGTAACCATTTCGTTTTTTATTTTTTGTTTTCGAGAATTAAACCTATTTATTCTCAATTTCTTACAAAAGTTTGCATCTTTCATAATTACAATGGTTGAATTCTTAATTGAATTCTAAAAATAAAAACAAAATTTTAAAAGTTACGACCCTGTTTGATGACCATTTTGTTTTTGTTTTTGTTTTTATTTTTAAAATTTAAGCCTATAGACACTACTTCCATCTCCATATTTCTATCTTTGTTATCTATCTTTCATCAATGGTTTAAAAATAAAGCCAAATTTGAGAATTGAAAAAAGTAGCTCTCAAATAGTTGTTTTTGTTTTTGGAATTTTGCTAAAAATTCAACCATTGTACTCAATAAAGATGCAAATCATTGTAAGGAATGTAGATGAAACAGACTTAATTTTCGAAAATAAAAACAAAATGATTATCAAATGAGACCTAAAAAAGTAATTTTTAAGAATTTGTTTTTGTTTTATGGTTAAAAAAATTAGTTTTTAAAAACTTGTTTCGTAAAAAAAAATAATAAATAAATAAACTTGTTTTTGTTTTTGGAATTTGACTCTTATACTAAAGAAATGTGCAAACTATGGTAGAAAATAGGAGGAAGTTGTATTAATCTTAAAAAATAAAAGACAAAAAACGAAATGGTTATCAAACAAGATCTTAATTTTCGGTTTGTTTTTTCCTCAATTTTCTTGCCACATTTTAAACTTTTTCTAAAGAAGTATTTGACTTTTTTAGTTGAAATCTATATATATAAAAATATATATATATATATGTTTTTTAATACTTTTCTTATTTAGAAACTATTTGATTTTTGGTTTTTATTTTGAAATTAAAATTATAAACACTGTTCTCATTTATATGTTTTTTCCCACTTTTCACCAATATTTTGAAAAATCAAGTCAATTTAAGAAACTTAAAAAAACAGCTTTAAAAAATTTGCTTTTATTTTGAACATTTAGCTAAAAATTTAAGCATATCTTCTAGAAGCCAGAAAATCATAATATATTTTGGAGAAAACAAACATAAATTTTGAAAACATAAAACTGAAACTAAATATTTACCAAAATTCGAGTGTGCGGGTATGTTCTTACAAACATAAAAATGAAAACAAAATATTGTGCGTGCGCGTGGATGTGGATATTTGCATGCCCACGCGTGCATGTGCGTGCATATGTGAAAGAGGATAAAATTGGAATAATAAAAAAACAGAAATCAGATTTAATTATATTTTTTGGTATATTTGTAACTTTACATAAACCATTGCTAATATTTACAATGGTATGATTTTATTTTTTTGGTGCAATGCCCCAAGTTTAATATTTCTTGTTTTAAAGTGGACACAATATTCGTATTTTAATCTTCTTAAAAAAAAAAAGTTTTTATTGAAAAAAAAAACCCCAAGGCCCATAGAATTAGGGTTTAGTATAAAGAGTAGAAACTCCCTTGATCCTTTGCACGCCCCATTTTGCCTATCGGAGCATCGGTCAGACAAAACCCTAACGCAAATCAGGTATTTGGATCTCTCTCAACGATTTCGTTCGTTTCTTTGCATTTTTTGTGTTTTCGAAGTAATACCTTGCGTATGTATGTGTTTTCTCAATCTAGATTCACTTTGAAGATATCTTTTTTGATCTGTTTTCATCGTTGTTGCAGGTCCACAAGAGGAAGATGGCGGCGGTTCCAGGACAACTGATTTGGGAGATTGTTAAGAGGAACAACTCTTTTTTGGTGAAGGAGTTTGGAAGGGGAACAGCTGGCGTTCAGTTCAGCAAAGAGTCCAACAATTTATACAATCTGAACTCCTACAAGCATTCTGGTCAGTCATTTTAAATCCTCTGATTAATGATGTGTTATCTTCAATTTAAGGGAAATCCTAGCGGACCAAATTTGAAGGGTTTTGTTTGAATGTCGAAACAACCTAGAGACGGGATCATAAGTACATTATGCATTATTTGGAGGGTTGTGTATGATTTTTGGGTACTGGAACAACGGGATTAAGTACAGGAAATTGAAATATTAGAGTGTTGTCTTCTTTGATTCCCTGAAGATTTTCGAATGACCTCAACGCTGCTATGCCCATTTTCTGAATTCTTGATATTATGATCAAGTGGTGCTTATCTAGATATATATGTGTAGATGCTTCATGCATTCTGGATTTGGTGGGAGCCAACAAAGTTATGTATACGAAGTTGTAAATCATGTGAAGTTTTGTTTCTGCAGCAACCGCCAGGGGAGACTGAATGATCATTGTGCTCGTTCAACTAATGGTTATGTCATTGGTTCTTTTATTGTTAGATGTGATCAAGGCATTATTTAGTGCTTGGGATTACATGCTTGACAATTAGTTCTGCAGTTTCCTAAACTAAATCCTTCCATTGCTAATCTGTTTGCATGAGATAATATGTTTCGAGTATTTGAATGCTTGGTTTTTGTCCTCGTTGAATAGTTTGGTTTACTGTCTTATATATTTGAATTAGAGAAACATATGACTTTGTTTCAGAACTTTATTAATAGTGGTGACTGGTGAGAGGAGTTTCAGGGGATCCTTTCTTCTTTTCATTATTTTTATTATTTGCCTATACCGTGTTCAGTTTATTTATAGATTTAATATGATTCTTGTATTTTAACTTATAGGTTTGGCCAACAAGAAAACTGTTACAATTCAACCTGGAGGCAAAGATCAATCCATTTTGCTTGCAACAACTAAGAGCAAGAAACAGAACAAACCTTCTTCATTGCTTCATAAATCTTTGATGAAGAAGGAGTTCCGTAGGATGGCAAAAGCTGTGACAAACCAGGTAATCAGCAAACCTTAATTATCTTGAGTACTTGCCTTCTTAAGCTGGAACAGTGGCATTAACTCCCGACTCGAATGATATCAGGTGGCAGATAACTACTACAGGCCAGATCTGAAGAAGGCTGCCCTAGCAAGATTGAGTGCTGTAAACAGGAGCCTCAAGGTTGCTAAGTCTGGGGTTAAGAAGAGGAACAGGCAAGCCTTAAAATCAAATGTCAGGAAGTGAGATTTAAGGGAATGAGAAATGAGATGTCGTTTGCCATTGTGTTTTATGTTGGAATGCCAACTTTTTAGTTCAGTTTGGAATCTGAAGAGTAGTCTGGCGATAGATGTTTTGCTGTGTTTTGCATTATTATATGATTATTATTTTCTTGCTGTGGTGAACTTTTGGCAGGTAATCTTAAGACTTTGTTTTGGTTATGTGTTATTTTAATTGTAGTTGAAAAATACTTGATATTCACCAACCTTTCACTAGGCCACTTAACCTAGAAAATGAGTAATAGCAACCTTTTGGCCGTTCATGTTAGATCTCCCCATGTATCTTGAGGTGATTTCCGCTAGGCAGGTTTACTTGATTTTTTATTGTTCTGTGATATTTGGATTGGTTGGTACCTTTGAAGTAGAATGTAGCAAACTATGACAAGGAGTCTAATTTTCTACTTGGGCGGGGATATTTCAGTCCTAGGAAAAAGGTAAATTGCCAAAAATAACTCCAAAATGTTTTCATCTTGAACTTGTTGAAATTCTTTTTCTCGGTTGGCTTTAAATTGACCCCAAGATTCAAATGAATTTTGAAATAGAATTTTCAAAGGTAAAATTGTAATATTTGAAATTTAAGGATTAAATTGAAATTAAGCCACAGTTGTAATTCGAAAAGTAGATCTCAATTGACACTGATAAACTATGAAAGTATATATATTTGTAGGTTAGATTTTATTGATAAACTACATTAGCATATAGATATATATATCTCATATATATTTCTTTCGCTTTTATTTTACTACTTTCTAGTTTAGATTTAGTCTTACTTTGGATAACAGATTTGGATTGTTACCTATTTATGCCTTCGTGGTTTATTTGCTTCCTTAGATATTTGCCTTTTGTTTTGTTTTGTTGAGAACACTTTTTGAACAAAACGATCTCTTTACACTGCACAGGCACATAACGATTTCAAACCTTACTTTTGTTGTTTTGTTAAGAAGTCTTTGGTGATAATACATTAATACTTAAACCTTTCTAAACTTATTGGTGTGTACAGCTAAAATTAATCAACTTGTTCTATTTTCTCAATAAAATATTCAAAGCTGAGCTACCCTTATGTTATCCTCATCTCTTACTTACCCCTTGTCCATTTTTATTTGTCAATGGAGATATTGGCAGGTTTAGGCACTTACCCCTTGTCCATTTTTATTTGTCAATGGAGATATTGGCAGGTTTAGGCTTGAAACAGTGACTTTGTGCTTTAATGTTACTTCCTTATGTATCATAAAACTCCATCCTAAGTGATTGGGCAACTTGGGAGATTCATGAAACTAGGTTTTCTTTTACACAAATATCACTAAGATCCTGTTTAGTTTTTTATTTTTATTTTTGAAAATTAAGTTTAGATCATTCACATTTTTAATTATGATTTGCTTCTTTTTTTTTTTTAAGTACAATCGATGAATTCTTAGTCAAATTCCAAAAACAAAAATGACTTTTTGAAAGTTATTTTTTTGGGGTGAAAGTAGTCTATAGACTTAATTTTCTAATAATTATCAAAGAAAATGAGTTAAATGTTAACAAAAGAATTGATTTAGAAATTGAAATTTTAAAGATGGAAAAATGTAGCATACTAGTTTTTACATATATGAGATTCAGTAGGAAAACGACGACTCAGCCTAGGTTCTCAAGCTCCCAAAAATAAGAGAGAAATGATAGCCAAGAACGATGGAATTGATCACATTAATTTTAGAACTGGACAAATCGATGAAAACGATTATGTTCGAAGTTAAAAGAATAATATCAATATTTTAAATACGTTTTTTTTTTTTTTTTTTTTTTGTGTGGCTAAAATAGCATAATGAGGCAAATCTAAAAAAAAAAAAATTCAAATAATTATAATTTAATTACAGAAAAGATGACTCTCAAATCAAATATGGAAACAGAAAGTATACGAAAATTCAAATATACCGTCCGTAAAATCATTGGGAACAGTTTGATTTTTTTTTTTAAATAATATTGACAAAAAGAGGGTAGGATTGAAAGTATTGTCAAAAATAAGTTTTTAAATCATGTATCCAATACACGATTAGCCCTCAATCGTGTACCCGGTACATGATTACCTTGGGTATACGACTCCCTTCTCCATTAAACTGCCGCGACCCTTCTTCTTCCTCCATCCAAAAGTCTTCTACCTCCTCTTTTCTTCCGTCTTCCCCGTCCGAAAATCTTCTCTATTCGTCTATCCGAACAAATTATCCAAAAATTTCCTACCTTAAGTCGTGTGCCTCCTTGAACCATCCGTTCAACCGTTCATCCGAAAGCTTCTCCTCTCTTTGATTGTGGTAAAAAAATTTCCTTACGTTGTTTTGGAATACATAATCTTCACATATATATATATTTCTTGCATTTGAGCTAAACTTAATCTACAGTTTATGGATCCATGATTTATTTGTTGGGTTACATCTAGAAATATATGTATATGTTTGTCTATTTGTTGGGTTGATTTTGTCTAATGTAGTTTATGAACTTAGAAATTAGATTATGTTTATGAACTTAAAAATGAAAATTGGTTCATATATATATTATTTTGTTTGCATTTAGGCTGAATTAAATGTATGATTCATGGATATATTATTTTATTTTTATTTGGGCTGATTTAAATGTATAGTTTATGAATCTTAGATTTAGGCTAATTTAAATGTATAATATTTAGATCAACTTAGAAATTGGATTTTGTTGGTTTGACATATTAACATATATATATTTTTTTTTGTCAACTATAACCGTTGAAAAAAAATCATAATAAATATGTCATTGCGTTCTGAATATTTAGTTATTCTTGAACCTGGAAATGATGGAGATAGTGACATTGATGTTGAAGTTGATGAATTATTTGGAAACGACAGTAGTGGGGAACAGAATACTACGAAATTGTTATAATGAAATCAAATCAAGATTTTTGGTATGTCAGATGTAAATCATGGAGTGATGTTCGAAATCACCAAACTTCAAGGGGAACACTCATGTTTATTTTCAGAATTGACACATGATCATTCACAGCTTGATTCAAATTTTATGAGTATCAAAATCCAAAATTTGGTTAGAGCTGATCCTAGGGTAACTGTGACTCTATTTCAAGAAGTAATTAAAAAACAATATGGATATAATGTTAATTATAGACGGGTGTGACAAGCCAAGAGAAAAGCATTGATTACTGTGTTTGGTGATTGGGAGAACTCTTATTCATCACAATCTAGGAACACGAAAAGATTAATTTACGTGGAAAATCCTAGGCCAGGGAGAAAAAACCACGATCAAATCTTATTATTAAGTTACACTGAAATACAGAAAGACTGCTCAAATAAATAGACAGACAGGAAGCCCTAGGCCCATAGGTTTTTCCTTTCCTCTGATGTGCTAGTGCTAGGTACGACTATTTTTTGTCGAGTTTTTTGGTCCTTTGGTCGAGAAGGATTCAAACATTGTTGGCCATTAATCCAAATCGATGTAACTCATCTCTACGGAAAGTATAAAGGAAAATTATTGACCGCCTTATCTATTGATGCAAACGGACATATATTTCCCCTTGCTTTTGCTATTGTTGAAGGTGAAAATTCTAGTTGGTCATGGTTTTTGTGGACAATGTGTGAATATATTACCTAAAGAGATGATATTTGCTTGATTTCTGATAGATATAATGGCATTCTTGTTGCAATTAATAATAAGAAAATTGGTTGGAGTGAACCTAGAGTGTACCATCGATATTGTCTTTGCCATGTTGCCAGTAATTTCAATACAAAATATAAATCAAAGCAACTAAAAAATTTGGTTTTTAAAGCAGGAAATCAACACCAAAGGCGTAAGCTCATTCGGTGCATGAAAGAATTGAAACAATTGCATCTTGAATGCCTTGAATATTTTTTAGATATTGACTTGGAAAAATGGACTCAATCACACGATGATGGGTACCGCTATGGGTGGATGACAAGTAATGCAGTTGAATGCATGAATGGTGTTTTCAAAGGTGCTAGAATATTACCAATTATTTCTTTGGTTAGGCTAACATTCTATGTGTGATACTGTATTTTGAACGTTGGAGAAAAGAAATCAATGAAGCACTCGATCGTGGAGACATGTATACAAAATATGCCTTAAAGAAACTTAAGAGGTGGGAAAAACGAGCATCTGCGCGTACGGTGACATCTATTGATAGGGAAAGTCAAACTTTTGAAGTACAATCTGACATAAGTATGATTTCTCCCTATAAAGAACAACACACTCAAGTTTTGAGCTTGAAAGAAGGAACATGTTCTTGCAATAAGTGGTAGTCATTCAAGATTCCATGTTCTCATGTAATTGCAGTTTGTATGGGTTTATGACACTGATACTACTACAAGTATGGACTTATGACAGATTTCCAATTATAGCACCACAAATCTAGTTACAGGCCCCAGATCATCGTCCACTTAGTGCCAAGTATTATTTCATTTATATATTTATTTCGTTACCATTTTATGTAAGAATATAAATTAAATGTATTTTTTATAATTTTAGATGGAGTGGTGTATTAGCTGCCTCTGAACAGTCAGCAAATATGTTACTCGTGTACAGAAAAATATTTGACAGACTGATGCACAATCAGGTAACAAATGTATATATAAATGAATATTTAAAACATTTTAGATGTATACTTATTATTTTTTTTTTTTCAAATTATTTGGACGCTAGACACACAACAGATTTGGTCATCTTTACCTGATTATTGTCGTGATGGTGAAGACATCTGGTTGACTGTTAGCCCTCTTATATGCTTCCATATAGTAGAGTGGCATCATCCAGATCGTGTGTTGAGACAGTTCGGTCTTCGACAAACAATACTTTCGTTGTCCTATACACTCCCAGCACTACACCAGATCGATTTAAGAGGTAAGCACAACCAAGACTGGCGTTGAATCCATGTGGAATATATATCCTATTGGCATGGACGAAATGATCGTTGTGCACAGAGAGAATTAACAAATGAGCCAGTTGTATCAGATGACTACTTTTCCTGGTACAATTCAATCACGAGGTGATTTATACGACGCTTACTATTACTGCATGGTAAGAGATTTAAAATCATACATTTTCCATATATATGATATGAATATTGTTTAATATTTAATTTTTTTATTGTACAGAATAATTTTATCGGAGATGTACAACAATATTCAGTGCAGAACAACTTACCAGGCTTGGGTTCAATGTGTCAGCATACATTGGTCAACATAGAAGGTATTATTCAACAAACAAGACGACTCAATGTTGTTGACACCGATTGAAGACATATTCATCATAGACGACAACGACAACAGGATGAACCTAATTTAGATGGACACGAAGACAACTCCCATGAGGGGTAAGGGCGAGGGCCAGGGGGTCGTTTTTAAATTTCATATAAACTTTCATTTTCAAATTGTAAATTAAAGAACTAATTGTAAATCTTCTTTAATATTATAACATTTATTTTAATATGAGTACAAGATAATTATGATTTCATTGTACATTAAATATAAAACTAAGTTTAACCATAAAGGAATTTATGGACATGTTCCTAAAGTCTTAATATTGTTGTACATCTCCAATTAAAAAAAAAAAGGTCAATCTATTTAAAAAAAAAAAGAAAACAAAACAAATCGTGGACCGGGTCCACAATTATGACAATCGTGGATCCGGTCCACGAGTTTCCATGCGACCGATCAACCAGTTAGCCGACGTGGTGCTAACTAGATTAAACGGTAATCGTGTATCCCGTACACGATTTCACTACCCTAGTTTTGTCAATAGTTTCAGCAAACACCTATTTTTAAAAATATTTTCAATCCTACCCTATTTTGTCAATATATATTAAACTAACATTATTTAAAAAAAATCGAACAATTTGATGGATTTGATTTGTCTTTTCAAGTATTTAATTTTGAGAAGATTTAAAATCATTTTTATTCTCTAAATTTTGATAGAAGTAACAATTTAGTCCCTGGACTTTGGTTTATAACGATTTAGTCCTTGAATTTTCAATTTTGCAACAATTTAATCCATGCACTTTATTATGTAACAATTTAATTCTTGTATTTTAAAATTTATTATAGTTTAGTCCCTATTGTAAAAATTATGTTAAGATTTAATGAAAATTATTGCATAAATAAATCGATAAACTAATTAGAGACTCAATATTTTTACAAAATACAAAGACCACATAATAAAATAATAAAAATTGACATCTAATTTTGATTATTTTAGGGGCTAAATTGTTACATATTTGAAAATATAAAGACTAAATTATTAGATACTAAAATTCAAGAACTAAATTATTACAAATTTAAAAAGTACAAAGATTAAATTTTTACAGATCAAAGTTCAAGGACTAAATTCGTACTTTAAAAGTTTAGAGACAAAATATTTTTTAACCTTTTGGAATAAGTCACTTTAGGAAAAAAAAAAATTGTGGCAACCACTCAACAATTTTTTTTTAACACTTTCGAAATTTATTTTTTTTAAAAAAAAATTATCAAAAAGTTGGAAAAAAAAAAAAAAAACTATTTCTCGATTTGGACATGATTTTGACAGTACACTCCTATTTTCCATGAGCACTTTTCATTTAAAAAATTGTAATCGATTGTACCCTAGAGAAAGAGGGTAATGTATGAGTGTCATATATTCGATTTGTCAGATTCCTTTTTGTAAAATTGTCACGATAGTGATAGACATTTATGTCTATCAATCCCTATCAATTTCATATACTAATAAATAGTAATATTTAACTACAAGTATTTATTGTACAAGTTAATAAATACGTCATCTATTCTTTATCTTACAAGTTGTGTTACCCATTTATCATTTCAAAGAGGGTTCAGATGCAAACCTACGTACACATACATATTTCACTAAAACAAGTTATGTCACTTGTTTGTAGTTCATCAACATTTACTTTTCTTTCCAATCAATTTACGCATTTTATTATCATTTTAAATGAGATATAATACATACTTTTATATGGACAATAATTTAACCAATTCACCAGAGGCATGCATTGTCCGAGAGAAGAAACTTCTCATTGCTTCACTATAGAATCCCCTCCAAGAAAACTCCCCATGATTGCCAATAACATTAGCATATTCACAGTTATAGGGAACATTTTTACATGTTCAAAATTTGTACAACCTATAAAAATAGATTATATCCCAACTTAAAATAAGCCTCGCAAGTCTATACAGAAAGAGGTCAGGCTAAACTAAAACAAAAGTCCAACCTCTCTACTTAACTAAACAAAATAAAATGCATTTTAAGAGTGGGAGAGAGCAAAAAAAATTTACATGTTCCTATACTCGGGCTGGGAAGAAGGTAGCAAGAAATTTGACTAATTTTCTGTACACGGGAATTCATTGATGAAGTTCTTGCATCCACCTTGATCTTTTAGTAACCTACCTCGAGTTGAAAATGGTTGTGTAAAGGACGTTTGATTGCTCGAAATGAGGCACGTCTAGTTTTAATCTTTTGCAGAAGTTCGTGCAAAATCTCTTATCCTGTCCTTTATATGCTGCAACATATAACACAAATTAAGAAAATCAAACTAGAGATAAAAATTAGAAATACAAAAAAGCAAGGTAATGTAGATTAGTAAGTTAATGTTAATCACCTTCAGCTCTTCGTGGAGAACAATGAATATTTTTTTCAACCTCTTGTGCCTCTGCAAATTAATCTTAGTTTGAGTCAACTTCATTATATGAGAAAATTTGTGTATACCAAGGGAAAAAGATTTGAAGTGCATAAAGATCAAGGCATACAATATTAATGCCTACATCAGGTTCAAGCCATGTGAGCCCTCTAATCCACATTCAAATAACCCGAACATATGAGGTTATCCAATCAACAGAGATAGAGAAAGTATTGCCTCTACCGACTCCGCCAACCATGCCTTGCTGCCTCTGAATTTACTGTCAACCTTAATCCTATACAATCCTAAACCTTTTACTTCCAATTACAAGTTCCCTCTCTCCCTCTGCCCCACCTCTGGAATACCAATTTTTTAATATAAACCAAAAGATTTCACAAACCTAAACTACAAGCACTAGCTGAATGAAATATCAGAATTCAGAGCTCTGCCACAGAGTAAAGAATGGGGTTTTGTGCAAGGGAAATTACAAATGTCGAATTAAGCCACAAAGTCCCAAAGATGGATCAACATCACTGGAACGTGAGAAACTACTAATACCATCAAGTGCAAACTTATAGCAAAGATACTAGGATAGAGACCATACCGCTGAACACAGCCGATAGGATTCTTTCAGCTGTCCTAAGACGTTAAAGTATTTTTCCGAATCTTGTCCTCTAGCAGAATCAAGCTCCTTTCCGAGTTTGCAGAACTCAGCCCTGCATATATCAATCGATGCTAAAAAACTTGTGTTTTCTTTACAGGAAGGAACAATGTACCAGAACACAATTAAATCAACAAACTTGTTTAAACATAATAACCAGACATTAAGGCAGGCAGACTGCAACATGAGTAGAAATGGATAAGAATCGGACATTAATAAAAATTTGTATTACCTGTAGCTTTCTAGGATTTTGTTCAAGGAGAGGTATGATTCATATTTATCATGATACTCCTGTACGTATTCCTCGTACCTAAGAATTAAGTATAGCTTTTCATCAGTTATCACAGAAATTAATAACATAAGCAAAAGAACTTGAATGAGTTATAGATGAAACTTACTGAGAAAAATCCTTGATCGCTCCCTTCAACTCTGGCTCATCCTTTTCATATTTGGAATATGAACAACTGTTTTCGTCTGAAGAAGAATCTCTCCTCTTTGGATCACTATTTTCACGCTCAGCTGATACTGGATTCTTTAGTGCTTCGGTAACTTCAGTTATTGGATTAGGTGCTAGTCTTTTACTTCCTTTTTTTGAGGGAAGCTGTTCTCTTTTCATATCATTCAGCTGGGAAATGCCAACAGATGCTTTTCTGTTGCTTTCCCCACAGCCTTCTGGACCAATCCCTTGATTAGGTTTTACATTGGCAGCAATTGACTTATCAACTTCAACGTGATCTACTCTTGAATTATATTGTGGATGAGACTGCAGAGACCGCTGGTTAAGTCTGGTCGAATCTTCAACTATATGTTCTGAAGTTTTCTTTTTATTTGAGCCTTCCGGATTGCTGGGAAACTTGGTACTTACATGGGGTGGGGACCGCTTTCCATATTCTAAACTAGTCTTCAAATTAGATTTTCCTCTACTTAAATCTGAACCCCAGATATCTGTAGTGCTTTCTTTATTCTCCAACTGTTTCAATGAATTGTTCCTTTCAAATTTCTTTTTACCCCGTGATTCCTCAGGGAAAGGGTCACGAAGTTCACCTAACTCCAGGTCTGAAAGCTCTCTTTGGAGAATTCGGCCTTTTCCATTAACAGGGGACCTGTTGGCACTAATTCTATTATTATTATCTCTTGGCGAATACCCC
This sequence comes from Benincasa hispida, assembly GCF_027475165.1. NCBI lineage: Eukaryota > Viridiplantae > Streptophyta > Magnoliopsida > Cucurbitales > Cucurbitaceae > Benincasa > Benincasa hispida. The sequence goes on from NW_028325418.1 coordinate 21,563, forward strand.
ATCTGCGAGCTTGAAAATGTTTGGCCATCTTTGAATTTTCCAACTATTTCACCAGGTTTACTGTGATGGGAGTCAAAAGGTTGTATCTGTTTGTCCCCTGGACCACCTGATCTAGAATTTTTTGACACCTTTTTCTCCTTTGTCCCTTCATTTTCAGCATTTCCATGAAATGTATCTTTAAACATATGAAAATTTTCATTAGCATGACCACTCTTTTCAGTGTGTTTAGTGCCACGTCCAATATCACCATGCTTGTCGGTTCTGGCTGCAGTATCTACAGCTCTCACTCCTCCACTTTGGTCATGGGGCCTCCAACCTGCTTGAGAAACATCTGAACTATTTTTTTCTGAAACTGTTTCTTTGTGTCCCTTTTTTGGTCTAAAATCAGAATTGCCTTTAACTTCACCTTTATTAGTAACTTGACTGGTAGGATTTCTAACAGAATCTCTACCGTGTTTACTAGAAACTGGTTGTTGAGCTAAGCTTTCTGATTTTAATCTCTTGGTATGATCAGATTTCTCTTCTAAGCACTCCAAATCAGAACTCCTTTTAGACTTGCCTTTAGATATCTGACCTGTGCTGTCAGATTGTTCGTGCCTGCCACTGTCCACAACAGTATTATCCCTATCCTCAAACAAACTCCCAATAAAATTTTGGCGCTCTTGGAATTCATCAGGGTATGGTGAAAAGGATCTTGGTTCTTCCACAAGCCTTCCACCTTCAATAGGAAGGAAACTGCGGTCATCAATTTTAGCATCTGGCTCATCATCAGAAGAATCATTCTCAATATCAATTGCATCAGATTCTTGACCATCTTCCTTCTCATCATCTATAATCTGCACAGCGCCACCATCTGGACTTTTCCAAGCAGCAGGAGATGTAGAGAAACCCTGTGCGGAAGCTTGCAATTTATGCTTGGATTCTTTGTCATCATCACTGGTCATGATATCCACATCCTCATCAGAACCCTCCTTGCTGTTGGAAGGTACTTCACTTTCACTATCACTGCTACTCCCACTCCCACTACCCACAGGGCTTCGGCTTCTACTCCTACTATGATTCCCACTATCACTTCCACTATCACTGCTATCGCTTTCAGAATCACTGTCACTTTCGTTGTCAGAAGAGCTAGCTGCCTGGCGTTCACTATTTTCAGAACCTTTTTTCTCAGCAAAAAGATCGGGTGAATGCTGTTGGATGCCATTTTTCTCCAAGAAATTGGATTTTTTGTTAGCTTGAGAGGTTTCTACCTTTTCCTCCAATTCAATGCCAGATCTTGCTTCTAACTGCAATTCTGGGGCAGTTATTTGATCTGGGAGGTCTTCATGTACAGGGGGGTTTTGATGATGGCTGATCAAAGGAGAGCTGTAAAAGTACAAGACATGAATTAGAATCCAGATGAAAATTGAGCCATCCATATATATCAAATATACTGGCTGGTAAATTAGAGTTCTCATGAAGTTATTTTGTTTTTCTTTATTTTTTCTATAGACTATTTTTTCTTTATATATCAAATACAACACGTGGAGACTTGAACCTACAATCTCTTGGAGGAGATAGGAATGTCATAACCATTGAACATGACAGTCGCATGAAGTTTTGTCTATTATAAACCCTTGCAGTGAAGCTTTCTGCATATCAATTAGTTAATGCTTTCTTTCCTCATAAAGCTTAGTTTATTGGTAATCGATAAAACCAAACTATTAAGACAAGACAGTTGAGATATTTCTACCTCCACTAAGAGGTTATAAATTTGAATCCAGCATGTAATGCAACATTCTAAAAAAAATAAGACATTTGGGGTTTTGTTGAAGCATTTCTACTTCCATTAAGTGATAATAAGTTTGAATCCAGTATGTAATGTAGTATTCTAAAAAAAAAAAATGAGAATTGAGGTTGTGTTAAGCATTTCTACTTCCTCTAAGAGATTATAAGTTTGAATCCAACATGTAATGTAATATTCTCAAAAAATGAGACACTTGAGGCTGTCTGACCAACAACACCGGAAATTGTAACAGGAACAAACAACCCGACTTAAGATTTTGCAAATAACTGTTCAAGTCCACCAGATGGATTCAGCCCTTTAAATGTTGACAATACCTTTCACCTTCGGATGAAGGTTTTTTAGAGCCTTCCAACTCAACTCCTGATTTCAAACAATATCTCCCCGGAGCTTGGTAGGTTGCAATCTAATAGTCAAGATCAAACAAGAACATAAGAACAATAACTAAAGCATGCATGGAAGATATCAGAATTCAGAATTCCAACAATATAGGAAGATTTCAGGAGCAGTCAATTTATTATGTCAAAGAACAGAGTTCAATTCACACCTGTCATTTTCTCCGTGTTTCAATTCATAGTTCATTTGCTGAATCTTTTTAATTGAAGTGATATTCAAGACAACAAATGTAGGGTGTATTAAGAGATTCACTGAAATGGAAATTCTTTTGTAACTACAACCTTTCCACAATTGTGAATAACGAGAAAGCAGACCCCTAGGCTGTTCTTTCTCTTTTTGTTTAATTCTACATTATTTCTTATCTTTTTCTTTTTCTTTTTATTCACTTTCATTGAGAATAAATGAAAGAATACATTGTTTCTTATCTATCTATCTATAAACAAAAAAATACTGAATAAACACTAACTCAGCAGATTACGCATTGTTTCTAATAATTTAACATTTATATCACTTACTTTTTTAATGATTGGCTCGATCTTTTTCACAGCATTTGGGATTTTATCACCAACGGCTTTCTCCAAGGCCTACAAGAGAGAGGGATGGGAAGGAAGGGAAAAGGAGTAACAGAAGAGTTAACATTTAGAAAGAAGTAGAAAATAGTAAAACCCATATTTTTTAACAGAACAGATAAATTTGGAAACAAAAATACAATGAACAGAAAATGTCGAACACTATTTTTATATTAGGAATCGATATTTCAATTAAGATAGATGAAAAATATCATCCTAAATTCCTAGCTGTAGAAGTCACCTATTTACTTGGGTACCTTCAAACTCATCCCCTTGGGGTTCTCCAAAAGTAAATTATACAACATTCCTTGCAAGTCTGTTGTTTTAGCTCCACTATTCCCTTCCTGTCCTGGTGTTTCAAGTACTCCTTTTGCAGCTTTGGTCGAGATTTCCTTCTCACTGCTAGCAGCAGCATTAACCTTAGCAGGTAGTCGAGGTCTAATATCTTCTGTAATCACATGAGTCTTAGTGGTGTTTGCAGATCCAAAATGAGATACTGGAGCACCGGATTGCTCAGGTGGCGATGGAATAGGTGAAGATGATAGTCTATCCTTAGAAGCAGGTAAGGATGATATGCCAGGTTTATATGTAGATTTTGGAGGCCCAACTGCAATGACATCTTGTATCAGTACCCCACGACTAGCGTTAATTGACATTAATGTCCATCAGGAGAACAGTATATGTCAGAAAGAAACACTCAAAGAGGGAGAAAAATTTGTATGCCAAAAGAGGAAGAATAAAGACTTGCAGAAAGAAAATGCAGAACTCAATATGTGTAAACGTAATCACCTTGAGACAATTCGTTCTTCTGCTTTTTAAAGGGAGGCTCTTTCTTATTCTTAAAATGCCTCCATGGATTAGCTGCAAGCAAGCAAGGTATTAGTAAAGGCTTGATCTCAACTTAGAAGGCTCAGTTTTTGCAGTATTACAATCAGATAACAGTAACAGCAGCAACAACAACAAAAAAGATGGGAAAAAAAAAAGGAATACTGATTAAGGCAGGCTGATAAGACAACTTTACCAGATATAAGAAGAATGAATCAAGAAAATTACTTAGGTGCTCCCTAGGCTGCAACTATCTTTGTGCAGCCTAGGCAATTGTCCAATAAAAAATTGCTGTGGCAATTAAAAAAAAAAAACCTTTTTTTAATTTTTTTTCTTTTTTGTGTGTACAAGAAAGGGGAGCATGGGAATAGGTGCAGCCTATCATTGCTCAAGAATCAATCTCCTATTCATGGCAATGATAAATTAATATAAATTATCCACTAAACAAATCCTTAAAAAATGCATACCTTCGGCAGCAGCCAATTGCTTTATTTGATTCTTCATAGATGGATTACCAGGTTCTAAGACAATAGCTCTGCAGCAAGAAACAGAAAATATGTGCATGCATGTGTAAGAGCTTAAGACAGTACTAAACATAATTACGGATAGCTCTATAACAAAAACCAAAATTTCTCAATAGTTCAGAAGTCATATACTCATGAAAGTAAAAGGTTTCACAGACTCAGTGCGACATCTCAATCATCGAAAGCCCTTTTTTTTTTTTTCTCTATATTAGGTTTGAGAGGGAGGACAAATACTAGAAAAGAAGTTGATTGTAATATGATCATTAAACTTACAAATAAAACTAAATCATGGCTTAGAAGAACGGTGAAACATCCACAACCCAAATAAAAGTTTAATTTAAGATCATCCAGTACTGACAAACAAAGGAATACGCTATAGTTTCATGTCGAAATTTAATAAAAAAGAAAAATAGCTTGAAAGTCATCTGTAGTTATGTTATATTATAAACAGGAACATTAAGCAATTATATTCTGAACAATTTTTTTTAATAATATCATGTGTATGTTTATAAATTAATTTATATTAAAATGTCAGTACTCATGTATGAGTCTGTGTGACAACTACTCCATTGATTTTATGTTGTTTCTCTTGAGAAGGCTTAACACGGCAAATGTAAAACAGAAAAATAAAGCTTTCCTTGAGATGCAGTGTAAGTTTCTAGCGAACTGCATTCCCTTGGGCAGAATTTCATTGTTGGCAAGTACAGTAGGTATTATTTAGATAAGCACTAACACTTGCCCCTACTCCCCAAGAAAAAATCATTGGAGCCATATTGCAAAGTTAGCTCCTATTTTCAAGCAATATATCACCTTTAAGTTACTTGATGTAGCCCCTATGTGAGGTTTGGCAGATCCCTAGTGGAACAACTCCGTTTCTGTGATGAATGATGGTTCCCTTTGTTGGGATATTTGGGTTATGTTCTCTCTCAACATGGGCTGTGCATCATGGCCATTCCCTCTCTACCCCCACCAAAGGCCAAAAAAATCCTTCTCCACCACCAGCAAACGAAATAAATTACAGAGAGAACTACAGAGCCTTCATTCCTCAGTTCGTTATGACAAATCGGCAACTCTAGCCATTATGGAGGGAGATGACAGTGACCAACGAAGTTCATATCATGGAATATTCGTGGGTTGAATTCCTAGAAAAAGTGTGCCTCGGTAAAGAGGTTGATCCAACAACATAACCCGGACATTGTTCTTTTACAGGAAACTCAATTACCAGAAATTGACACTTTTACAATCAAATCAATTTGGAGTTCTTTACTGGTTGGGCGGCGCTCAATGCGATTGACTCCTCGGGAGGCATTCTTATTTTATGACATTCACCTGTTTTCACGGTACAGGAGGTTATAGAAAGAATATTTAAAAAAAAAAAAAAAAAAAAAAAATAAAAAAAAAAAAAAATAAAAAAAGAGATAGAAAGAATATATACTGTCTCTATCCATAGAGAATTAGCTGATGGGTTCGCCTTCTGGTGCTCTTCGGTTTATGGGCCCTCTGACAATGTATATCAAATTGATTTTTGGCAAGAATTACAGGATTTGGCAGGTTTGGGAGGTGATAACTGGATTATTGGTGGGGATTTCAACGTGACTTGCTGGTCTTGGGAGAAATCACGATCACTCCATTTCTTTTAGTATGCGGGCGTTTAATCCCCTTTTTTTTAAACGGAAACAAAACTTTCATTGATATAATAAAAAAAGTCTAATGCTCAACAAACAGAAGAATAGAAATACAACAAACCAAACAGATCTAGGATCAGCAGGTGCACCCAACTATCTCAACTACGTTGACACAACTTTAGCACCTTCACCATATCCTTATACAAAGGAATTCACCTATAAAAAACTGAACAGTACATGATAAAGATAAAGAGTACATGATTACATAGAAGAGACAATAGCGTTCCAATTAAGACAAGTGTCTTGAATAGAGTAATCCAAAAAAAAAATTCGATTGGGAACTCCAAAAAGATGAAGTCCAAAATAACTTTCCATTGATATAATTGATTACATAGTATGCAGGCGTTTAATCAATGGATCAATAATGATCAATTGTGTGATATTTCGTTGAATAATGGTATTTTTACTTGGTCAAGTGGAGGACCCATCCAATATTCATCTATGATTGATCGTTTTCTACTCACTAATGCTTGCCTAGTGAAATTGGGGACAGTAAAGGTACATCTTTTAGATCGTATAACATCGGATGATCACTTTCTTTTGGCTCTTATTTCAGGTCATATTGAATGTGGACCGTGCCCATTTTGTTTTGAAAACTCTTGGCTTGAGGGTCACAATTTCCATCCATTAGTAGAATCATGGTGGATCAACAATCCTGTTGGTGGAAGGCCTGGACATAGATTGATGATGAAATTGAAACGATTAAAATTCTTCCTCCGCTCTTGGGCTCAAGCGCAATGACAGGCTGCTTCCAATATATCAACTCTAATTTCTCAACTTCGTGATTTGGCTAATTTGGTGGACCTTGGACAGCTTACGAGTGAAAAACTTTCTTCCCGCCATGTACTTAAGGAACAAATCGAATTTTTGACGGCACAAGAACTTATCTGTCGTAGACAACGTTGTAAACTTAAACAGTTTGCTGAGTGGGATAAAAATACTAGATTTTTCCATCGTATTGTGGTGGCTCGTAAAAGAAAGAGTTCAATTTCTAAAATATTTTCTAGGGATGGACAAAGCTTATTGACAGGAAATAGTATTGAAATTGAATTTAGCGCTTTCTTTTCTTAGTTGTTCACTAAGAGAATGACCAGCGCTTTCTTCCCATTGATGTTGAGTGGAGCCCTATCAATAGTGCACAAGCTACTAACCTTGAACAATCTTTTACCGAGGAAGAAGTTTACAAAGCTATTTCCTCCTTGGGTGTGAGTATATCTCTTGGTCCTGATGGTTTTAATGTAGAATTTTTCAAGTTTTCAAGACAACTTTGAAACATGATATTATGAGCATGATCGATGATTTCTACTCAACAGGTATTATTAATGCTTCTTAATGAGACTCACATATGTCTCATTCCAAAGAAAATTGATGCCAAGTCTGTTTTCGATTATCGCCCTATTAGCCTCATTTCATGTGCCTACAAGATTATTGCTCGTGTCTTATCCAATCGTCTGAAAATGGTCCTCCCTAGAACCATTGCATCGAATCAGCTTGCTTTTGTTGAGAATAGACAGAGTCTGGATGCATCTCTTATGGCAAATGAATTGATTGATGATTGATCTCGTAATAAAAAGGAAGGTGTGGTTCTTAAACTTGATCTTGAAAAAGCCTTTGATACTGTGGATTGGGACTTGCTTTACGCAAATCTTCTTGTTAAAGGCTTTGGTCCTTTGTGGAGATCTTTGATTCCTGGCTGTATTTCTAGCGTAAATTTCTCAGTTGTTATTAATCGCAGGCCTCAGGGTAAGATTTTTCCATCTCGAGGTATCAGACAAGGTGACCCTTTATCTCCTTTTCTATTTATTTTGGTTGCCAACTGTCTGAGCCATCTAATGAATTATAGCTTATCAAAAGGTATTATTGCATCACATCCTATTGGTGTCTAATTTTGTCCCGACCCATTTACAATTTGCTTACGACACTTTACTCTTCTCTACTGCCGATCACTCTGCTTTACAACACCTGTTTGAGGTTATCATATTTTTTAGCTTGCTTTTGGTCTATCTGTTAATTTATCCAAAAGTGAGCTTCTGGGGATAACATTGCTGATTCTATTATGGAATGGATGATGAATTATTTTGGCTGCAAGCAGGGTCACTGGCCTGCTATTTATCTTGGTTTGCCTCTGGGAGGGAACTCATTATCAAATAGTTTTTGGCAAACTATTGTTGAGAGAATGCAGCAAAAGCTTCATAATTGGAACTATGCCTTTATCTTTAAAGGGGGTCCGGATACTCGTATTCAGGCTTCTTTGTCTAGTTTTCCTATTTATTACTTATCTCTTTATTATGCTCCTTCTGACATCATTAAGGGTTTGGAAAAGTTGATTCGAAATTTCTTCAGGGAAAGGGCTCATGGTGAGGATGGGGCGCATAATGTGAATTGGGAGATTACTTAACGTTCTAACTTGATGGGTGATATTGGTATTGGCAACTTTCGGCATCAAAATTTAGCTCTCTTAGCTAAATGGGTTTGGTGTTTCTGCATGAACAAGATGTTTTATGGTATAAGCTTATTGTGGCTAAGTATTATTCCCCCTCTTGTATCTGGACAATGATTATTCGTGGACATTCTAAATCTTCTTGGCGCTTCATTTGCCAGACTACTGATTTAGTGGCTAATCATACACGTGTTCGACTTGGTTCTGGTACATCTACTTATT
>NW_028325419.1:0-43096 GCF_027475165.1 Benincasa hispida
TGAACAAAGTTTCCAGGATCTGAAGAAGAGATTAGTGACAACGCCTATTCTGACACTTCCTGTAACAGGGAAGGAGTATGTGATCTATTGTGACGCCTCGAGGCAAGGATTAGGTTGCGTGCTTATGCAGGAAGGATAGGTAATAGCTTATCCTTAAAGGCAGTTGAAGAAGCATGAGTATTATTACCCTACCCATGATCTTAAGCTAGCAGTAGTTGTTTTAGCACTGAATATCTGGAGACATTATTTATTCGGTGAGAAGTGCCACATTTTCATAGATCATAAGAGCCTGAAGTATATCTTTGATCAGAAAAAGTTGAATCTGAGATAGAGGCGATGGCTAAAACTGATTAAAGACTATGACTGTACCATTGAATACCATCCGGGTAAGGCTAAGGTAGTGGCAGATGCATTAAGTAGGAAGTTGAGACTTCCAAAGAGTGCCTTGTGTGGTATTCGAGCAACCTTGCTAAGTGAGTTAAAAGGTTTTAGGGCGGTTGTGATTGAAGAGAGTTCAGGGAGTCTTTTAGCTCAATTTCAGGTTAGGTCTTCTCTAGTAGCAGAGATTGTGAGAAGACAACCAGAGGATAGTAACTTACAGAAGATGCTTGCAAAGTCCAAGCAAGGCCCAGAGGCAGAATTTGTATTGAGAGAAGACGGAGCCATAGTTAAGTAGAGAAGACTATGCGTTCTGAGTATTAGTGAGCTTAAGGGTGCTATACTAGAGGAAGCTCACAGTTCAGCTTACGCTATGCATCCAAGAAGCACCAAGATGTATGGAACTTTGAAGATAACTTATTGGTGGCCTGGTATGAAGTGAGAGATAGCCGAATATGTTGATAAATGTTTGATTTGCTAATAGGTTAAACCAGTGAGACAGAAGCAAGGAGGACTCCTTAATCCACTGCCAGTGCCGAAGTGAAAGTGAGAGCATATTACCATGGGTTTTCCATTTGGATTACCTCGTACTACTGGTGGACATGATGGTATATGGGTAAAAGTAGACAGACTCACCAAGACAGCACAGTTTATACCGATTAAAGCGACGTCTACATTAGATCAGCTAGCTAAGCTATACATCGACAAGATTGTGAGTCAGCATGGAGTGCCAGTGTCCATAGTTTTAGATAGGGATCCGAGGTTTACTTCTAAGTTTTGGCCTAGTGTGCAGAAAGCAATGGGAACAAAGTTGAAGTTCAGTACAACGTTTCATCCCCAGACAGATGGTCAGTCAGAGAGGACCATCCAAACCTTAGAAGACATGTTGAAAGCATGTGTCCTTCAGTTTAAGGGAAGTTAGGATACCCACTTATCACTTATGGAGTTTTCTTATAATAACAACTATCAGTCTAGTATCGGCATGTCACCATTCGAGGCTTTGTATGGCAAACCATGCAGAACTCCTGTGTGCTGGAACGAAGTGGGAGAGTGAAAGCTAGTTGGTTCTGATTTGGTAAAAGTTATGTCGGACAATATTAAGTTGATTAGAGAGAACCTGAAGATAGCTCAAGATCGACAGAAGAGCTATGCAGATAAGCGACGAAGAGACATAGAATTCCAGGTTGGAGATCAAGTTTTCTTAAAGTGTTTTCTTAAAGTTATCTCCCTGGGGAGGTGTTCTTCGCTTTGGGAGGAAAGGTAAGCTGAGTCCTAGATATATTGGTCCTTATCAGATAACAAAATGAGTTGGACCAGCAACCTATAGACTTGAGTTGCCAACAGAATTTACTCGAATACATGATGTTTTCCATGTGTCCATGTTGAGGAAATATATTCTAGATCCGTCACATGTGTTGCAAGCATAACTGGTTGAGCTGAAAGAAGACTTGAGTTATAAAGAGAAAGCGGTTCAGACGACAGAAAAGAGCAAGTTTTGAGGAACAAAACGATCCCACTTGTGAAGGTCCTTTGGAGACATCACGGAGTGGAGGAGGCAACCTGGGAGACAGAAAACAGATGAGGAGGAGTTACCCGACACTCTTCTCCCAAGAAATTCTAAATTTCGATGACAAAATTTCATAAGGGGGAGGTAAGTTGTAAACCCGAGACTTTTCTTGAATCATTTGCTCTTGTCACATATTGTAGGATGTTGGTTTTAAGTTATTTTTGTTCCATTGTTGAAGAAAAATGGCAAAGCTTTTGGTTGAAGTTGTCTTTGATAATTTTGGAATTTATTAATAAAGAAAAGAAAATAAAGGAAATAAAGCAAAAAAAAAGAAAAAGAAAAAGAAAAAAAAAAGAAAAAGAAAAGGAAAAGGAAAAGGAAAAAGGGAAAAAAAAGAAAATGAAAGGAAATGGAAACCCATTCGGCACCATTGCCTAACTCATTTTAGCCCATTTCTCCATCATTTCCCATCAGATTTTTAGAGCATTTCGAGAGAGAGAGAGAGTGAACGAAGAGGAAGAAGAAGCTTGCTGCAGGTTGGAGGTTGAAGAAGGGAGGAAAAAGTTCATGCAAGTGCAACCATGGAAGAATCTGGGTTCAACCTGTCTATCTCTGGTTTTTAAGTCGGTTTGAGCTACACAAGAAGAACTAAGAGGTGAGGCCTGACATTCTTGAAATTTAATCTATTTTCTAACCTATTTTATGAAGGAAGCTTGAGCTAAATCTAATGTTAAGTTAATGGTTTTTGAAAAGGAAAACAGAATTTTCGTGCAAATCAGAAGGATCTAGAGTTTTCTCTGGTTTTTTCATACATTCTGGGGCGTACAGGTTGAATTAGAAGCTCAATTGGTATGGTTGGAATATTATTCAATTTCCTATAACTTACATGAAGCATTTGTGAGCAAAAAATGACTAGAAGTAGGTTTAATTTCAGGAGAAAGGTAGAGGGTAGCAGAGAAGCACGAATCTGTATTTGCTATGTTCGGGGGATGTCTGGACAAATTCGTTTAGAATCTCGTTTTTATTCCTTGAGGTAAGTTGTAGAGGGTTCCAAAATGAAGAGTTTGATATATAGTACATTAATTTTGATCGAGTATTGAGGAAGTTATGAGTGTTAGAAGTTAGGATCTGGAAAATCTGGAAAAAAAGTGTGAAGAATGATTTTATTTCTAGAATTTAGAATTCTTGAGCATGGAAAGACAAGACGATTTATAGTTCTGATGCTCAGTTTTGGTTTGTTTGATAGGCCAAGAGAAAATAGGTCGAGTCTACAGACCAGGGAACTAGCTAAGACTGTGAGTGACAAAATGAATTTCGAAAATGTTTTCTAAACAGTAATTTATGCTTAAATGGTTTACATGCTTGAATATGAACTTATGAATGATACATGATTTCTATGAATGGTTTCAAGCATAATTTTTGAGCTTATATTTTCTATTGAGGTTTATATACGAGCACGTGATTATTGAATTCCTGAATGGTAGTTGAAATGATATCATTTAAAGTAAAGTATGTATTAGCGAGTACTGTTAAAAGATTTTCAGTTTTTCACGAGCAAGCTGAGTAAGCTTGAGTTTTACAAAAGATAAAGATAAGCAGGCATGTTTAGGTATTTTCATGTGATTTTCTGAGACTTTTATTGACTACATGACTGAGATATTGAGCCCGAGGCTATATGGTATCGTGTGCACACAGGTTATATTTCATTGTTGACGTTGAGTGTACTCCGTGACAACGATGCTGTTGTGAGTGTTGGGCGGGCCCCACTACGACAAAGACGATGGGAGTGCTGGACGGCCCCACTACATCGTAGAGCTAGTAAACGTTGGTTGTACTGGGCATGCCCTAACACAATGTTGATTTGTCATGTTAGTTAAAATGTTTTATATACTTGATATGCCTTGCTAGATTTTAATGACGTACTTGCGGAATATTTGAGAAAGCTTTTAGCGTTACACGTTTATGTTTAACGCTTTGATTGAACAGATTCATACATTTAAAGGTTTATCACGTGTTATGATTTTCGGATTTACAGTTTTAAATTTAGTCACTCACTGGGCTTCGTAGCTCATTCTTTCAAAATGTTTTCCCACTTTTCAGGTAGAGATCGAGCTCTCGGTGCCTGATAACTGCCAAAGTCTGTTTTCTGCTAAAAGCTTCCAGATCAAGCTCCATATGTGGGTGGAGTTGTACATTGTGTCTGTTTGTATTGTAAATGTCTTTGTAAGAACTGAATAGTTTATGGTTGTGTAAGCACTAGATGTCGTGGTTGTGTAAACCCCAGTTGGATTGGATATATTTTTCATTGTGATATCTCTATCAGGTTATTTTCCAAACCGAGTTATGTCAGGATTGCACTTCATGTGTGTCTAATGGTTTTCAAGGGTTCTGCTGTGTTGTGTTACATGTAAAGTATTTTATATCTAAGATTAGTATGTTTATCAGGTTCAACGATTCAGCAGGGTCAACAGGTATCATTAGAGGAGGACGATGTTTGTTGGCTTCACGCCATCTCCCTGACTAAGCTAGTAGGTAGTTTGGGAGGGGTGTGACAATAAACATTACCCTAGTGCTTTTAAAGAAGCGAAGAGGGAGGAGTTCCTTAGGCTAAATCAGGGAGTGATGACGGTTGCGGAGTATGAGCAAAGATTTATTGAGTTATCTCAGTATGCCCTTCCGATCATTGCGGAAGAGAAAGAAAGGTGTAGAAGGTTTGAGAATGGCCTAAGAAGAAAGATACGTACACCTGTTACCTCTACATCTAATTAGGTAAATTTCACTCAGTTAGTTGAGACCACTATCTGAGTGGAGCAAAGTGTAGCGAGGGAAGATATACTCCAGCCAGGTAAAGGACAGTTTAGGACGCCTGGAGAAACGAGGAGTAAGAGTTTTAGACCCCCGTTCTCTGGACAGTCGGGTAGGAGGAGTTTTGGAGACACAAGCCAACAAAGTTTAGATCGAAAGAGGTCAAGACCAGCAACTGGACCGAATGGTAGATCAGTATCGGGATGTGCTAGCGAGTCAGTAGCTAGTACAGGAAGGAGACCACTTTGTGTAAACTGTGGTAGACCCCATACAGGAGTATGTTATGGCAATAGGAATGTGTGCTTTTAGTGCGAACAAGCGGGACATTTCAAGAGAGATTGTCCCCAACTAGGTCATGGAGCACAGAGTGAACAAAGAGGAGTTACCCAGATTGTAGACCAACCTAGACGACCGAAACTAGAGGTGAGGGATCTGGTGCAACTAAGCAGAAAGGGGTAGCTGGACGACCTCAACAGCAACAACAACAGCAGCAGCAGTAAGGTAGATATAAGCTATGACACACCAGGAAGTGGAAGAGGCCCCAGATGTCATAACTGGTACGATAACTTTATGTAATTAGTCCGCTTATGCATTATTTGATCCTGGTGCTACGCACTCATTCATATCTAGCATGTGGGCATTATATATAGATGGAGTGCCTGGGCGTATGAATGAGGATTTGTTTATCTCTACGCCTATAGGAGATACTCTAGTTGTACATGAGTATTACAGGAATTGCGAAGTAATTCTTGGAAATAAGAGTTTATGGGTTGACTTGATTACATTAGAATTACTAGAGTTTGACGTTATCTTAGGTATGGATTTTCTAAGTAAACACTATGCCACTATGGATTGTTTTAGACGGGAAATAGTGTTTAGAAAACAAGGTGAAAAAGAGATAACTCTGGTAGGAAGTAAAAGAATACATCCAGGAAGTTTAATATCAGAAGTGAAGGCTAGGTAACTGCTGAGTAAGGGATGTAAAGCCTATTTAGCCTATGTAGCAGTTTCACAGGATAAGAAACTGAGACTTGAGGATGTACCTATGGTACAAGAATTATTAGACGTGTTCCCTGAAGAGTTACCAGGCTTACCACCTGATAGGGAAATAGAGTTTACTATTGAGTTAGTTCTGGGTACAACACCTATATCCCAGGCACCATATAGGATGGCACCAACAGAACTGAAGGAGTTAAAAGTTCAGTTACAGGAACTTGTGGATAAGGGGTACATTAGACCCAGTGTGTCGCCTTGGGGAGCGCCAGTCTTGTTTGTTAAGAAGAAAGACGAAACTCTTAGATTATGCATAGACTATAGACAGTTTAATAAGGTGACCATTAAGAATAAGTACCCATTGCCTCGTATAGATGATCTCTTCGATCAGTTAAAGGGAACCACGGTGTTCTCTAAGATAGATTTGAGATCAGGTTATCACCAATTGAAGGTAAAAGACACAGATGTTCCAAAGACTACATTCAGAACTAGATATAGACATTATGAGTTCCTAGTAATACTGTTTGGGTTGAAAAATTCTCCTACGGTATTTATGGACTTGATGAATAGGGTATTTCATCTTTATCTGGATCAGTTTGTGATAGTTTTCGTAGACGATATACAAGTATATTCTAGTAGTGCAGAGAAGCACAAAGAACATCTGAAGATGGTGTTGCAGATGCTAAGGGAAAAGAAGTTATATGCCAAATTTAGTAAGTGTGATTTTTGGTTAAACCAAGTCGTATTCCTTGGGCATATAGTTTCAGCTGATGGAGTTAGCGTTGATTCCCAAAAGATAGAAGCAATAGTCAACTGGGAACGACCCCTGAATGTAACAGAAGTACACAATTTTCTGGGCTTAGTAGGTTATTAAAGGAAATTCGTGGAGGGCTTTTCTAAGATAGCTCTACCATTAACAAACCTAACCAGAGAAGATGCGAAGTTTGAGTGGTCGCCAGAATGCGAGCACAGTTTTTCAAGTGTTGAAACAGAGGTTAGTGTCAGCACTAGTATTAACTCTACCTACATTAGGTAAAGAGTTTGATGTCTACTGTGATGCATCTCGAAAAGGGATAGGATGTGTGCTGATGCAGGAGGGAAAGGTGGTAGCTTATACTTCTCGAAAGTTAAAGAAGCGTGAATATAACTACCCTACACACGATTTAGAGTTAGTAGTTATTGTGTTAGCTCTAAAGTTGTGGAGACATTACCTGTTAGTGAGCATTGTCATATATTCATGGATCATAAAAGTCTGAAGTATATCTTTGATCATAAGGAGCTAAACTTGAGACAGAGAAGGTGGATTGAGCTGATCAAAGATTATGACTGTACCATTGACTATCACCCAGATAAAGCAAACATGGTAGTTGATGCTCTAAGTCGAAAAACCAGATCAGCTAGAGCTAGTTTCAATTCAGAGAAAGGTACATTGATTCATGAGTTGTATAATGTTAGGGCAGCATTATTAGTTGGTCAAACAGGAGGTTTACTAGCTTCATTTCAAGTGTGTCCTACTCTCATAGAAGATATTCTGCGTGAACAATTAAAGGATTCCAATCTTCAGAAGTTAGCTGAAGAAGTAGGTAAAGGAGTGAGGATGGACTACCAATTAAGAGCCGACAAAGTGCTATTAAAAGAGAGTAGGGTATGCGTACCTAATAACTTAGCACTTAAATAAACTATTCTAGAGGAGGCACATAGTTCGGCCTATGCTATGCATCCGAGCAGTATGAAGATGTACAGAACATTAAAGAGATCGTACTGGTAGCCTGGTATGGAAAGAGAAGTAGAAGAGTATGTTGATAGGTGTCTAATATGTCAACAAGTTAAACCAGACAAACAGAGGCCAGCAGGATTACTTAATCCACTCCTAGTACCAAAGTGGAAGTGAGAGCATATTATGATGGATTTCCTGTTTGGATTACCTAGGACACCAATGAGCTATGATGGTATATGGGTAATTGTGGATAGATTGACAAAACAGCTAAGTTTTTGTCTGTTAAAGTTACTTTTACCCTAGACTAATTAGCTAAGCTGTATGTTGATCGAGTTGTGAGTCAGTTTGGAGCTCCAGTTTCTATTGTATCAGATTGAGACTCCAGATTTACATCGAAGTTTTGGCCTTGTTTGCAGAAAGCTATGGGAACCAAGTTACACTTTAGTACTACTTTTCATCCACAAACAGATGGTCAGTCAGAGCGAACAATCCAGACATTAGAGGACATGCTGAGAGCATGTATATTGCAATTCAAAGGCAGTTGGGATACGCATCTGTCGTTAATCGAATTTGCGTATAACAACAGTTACCATTCGAGTATCGGAATGGCACCGTATGAGGCACTATACGGAAGACCATATACAACTCCGATATGTTGGGATGAAGTCGGTGAGAGGAAATTAATAGGTCCAGAACTTGTGCAACAGACATCAGATAACGTTAAGATTATAAGAGATAATCTTAAAACGGCTCGAGATAGGCAAAAGAATTACGCCGATAAGCAGAGAAGAGAATTGGAGTTTGAAGTTGGTGACAAAGTATTTCTTAAGTTATCTCCGTGGAAAGGAATACTCAGTTTCGGTAGGAAAGGGAAATTAAGCCCGAGATATATTGAACCTTACGAGATAATAGAAAGAGTTGGCCCGATGGCAAATAGATTGGATTTACCTCTAGAGTTATCTCGTATTCATGATGTGCTTCATGTGGCAATGCTTAGAAAGTATGTACCAGATCCTACCCATGTGTTGCCTGAGCAACCAGTACAGTTGAAGGAATATTTGTCTTACGAAGAAGAACTAGTGGAGATTTTTGACAAAAAGGAACAGGTCTTAAGGAATAAGACAATCCCATTGGTAAAGGTACTATGGCGAAACCATAACATGAAAGAAGCAACGTGGGAAGCCGAAGAGCAAATCAGAAACAAATATCCATGGTTATTTAGTTGACAGACTTGTAGCGAAATTTCGAGGACGAAATTTTCATAAGGGGGAGGTAAATGTGAACCCCGAATCCTAATTTCTCTACTTGAGTATGCCCCCTACTAAGACTAGTGTGGTGAGTAGGTTGATGTGGAAATTAGTGTGTGATGGTAGAGAAAAGGGTGGAAAATTAGAAGAAAAGTGTGTATTTGGAAGCTTGACTTTTGGGGAAAAATTTGGAAATTTGGCTAAGTATAGAATTATGCATTGGATGATGGATGCGTTGGATGCGTTGGATGATGGATGCTTTGGAAGGGACCAATACATTGGAAGGGTTGTGTTGATGCGTTGGAAGGGTTGTTGGTGATGGCATGCGGCTGAAGGAAGAAAGATGGAGGTGACGCATTGGAAGGCATAAGGGTAGGCAAGGCATGCGTTGGAAGGCAGCCCATGCATTGAGCGGTCGAAGCCAAGCACCTTTGCCTAATGCGTTGAGCGGCCAGCCAAGCGCCCCTGCCCATGCACCAAGCAGCCATGCCAAGCACACAACCCATGCGTCGAAGCACCCTATCGAGCATCAATGCGTTAAGCACACCCATGCGGCCGAGCAAGCCTTGCGAGCAATCGCCGATGCCTATGCAGCACGCCCATGCATCGAGCGTCCAACACCTATGCAGCACACCCACGCTTAGGTGGCCAGCGCCTATGCCAAGCACCATGCGCCCATGCCAAATGGGCCTTGCGATGATACCTAGTGAGCCATGCATCAAGGATGAGCGGCCATCCTATGCGTTGGTGATGGCTGGCTCTTGCGATGGTAGTAAGTTGGCTTGCTATGCATTGATTATAGGCTATGTGTTGATTATGGACCATGTGTTGAACATCCATGAGTTGGACGCATATAAAGGATGAGATCACCTAAAAAACGTCATCAAACCATGTGTCTTCTTGGGAGGAAGCCTTAAGCCTTAAGCATTTGAGGTGGTTGCATCAGAGGACATAAAATTTGAAGCTCATGCATTGGCTACATAGGAGAAAGACACTTAGATTGCATTGATAAAAAAGATGTGTTGGTAGTATGAGGGAGAAACACTTGGACATGCAGCCAAGTAGGAGGTGTCGAATTTGGAGAAGGTTTGGACGCCTATAAATAGAGCCAAAGACTTCATTTTTCAGATCACAACTCAAAATACGTTTAAAAAGAGTGGAAAAGTTGAGTAAACCTTACGTTGAGAGAAAAATCCATGCGTTGATCATAGAGTTTGAAAGAGGACGCATTGGACAATGAAGCCTAGAAAACAGCATCAAATTGGGATGAGGAGTTCTCCCAATTTACTTGCACGTTTGGAGTGATTCCAAAGCCACCTGAAAGCTCTGGGAGTCTAGTTTTCAGGGTAGGGCTTCCGGAGTAGCTCGAAGGGATCGGGCTGGAAACTAGAAAGAAGACAGAAGGGTTCGACTGTTGGATAAGCTTAGACAAGTCTTGAAGATTTTGAGATTCCGGCCAAACCACGAAGAGTTCTGAGCTCAAATTTAGGGTAAGCTTCCTGAGACATTTTAGAATATGTTTGTATAAGGAAGTATCTCGAAATAAGGTTTAGAACTATGAGTAATCTGAGCTGTAAGTTGAATCTGGATTCAGGGGTGAAAAAGGGAGCCCGAGGTAGAAAAGAAACTACTAGAGTGAAAAGTTCCTAAGCGATCGAGGTGACTGACTAAAACATTTTGACTAAAATGTTTGATTTACAATGTTTTAAATAAAGCATGTTTTAAAGAAGATTATTCTCATGCCAACTAGTTTTACAAAGTGATTTCCAAGCAAACCATGAGTTATGTTTTAAACGCATGCATGTGTGGGAAGTTTGTTGAAAAGCCATTTATATGTGTTAAATATACCCAGTATGCGTTAGTATATTTAAATCTATGTTTTTATATGTGTTATCTTTACATGCTTTAAAGAGAAAGTCATTTATGACTAGTATTACTTAAAACGCGATACCGAAGGACATTTGAGAAGGTATCCGCCCAACTAGATACCGAAGGACGTTTGAGAAGGTATCTATTAGTACTGAAGGACGTTTGAGAAGGTACCAAACCAACCGGATACTGAAGGACATTTGAGAAGGTATCCTAGCAGCTCGATACTGAAGGACATTTGAGAAGGTATCTGAGTAGAAGTACCTAAGGTATGACGGTACTTAGTATGGCCACGTGCACGTAGGTAGATAGAGTCAGAGATTGAGTAAAAGGGTTCTCTCTTGACTAGCAGTTGGTGTTGGGATTATTTTTACCCACAGTGGGGTTATTCTCAACTAAGAAACAGTTTTAATGTTTTATGATTAAAACAACTTTATATGCTTTATGCTTGGAAAATGTTTATACTGTAGAAGCTTATATTTCAGTTTAAACTCTTTATTGAGATTTTTTCATGAGAATTAGTTATCTTTCTTAAGTCACTCACTGGGCTAGCAAGCTCACCCCGTTTTCAAATGTTTTCCTTTCCCCCAGGTAGCGGTTAAATCCTCAGAAGATAGCTTTGCATCTACTCTGCCACTAAAGGATAAAAATATTGTAACCCGTTGGTTTAGGTGGTTACTGTAAATATTGTACACATGTTACTGTTGTTCATATAGGGACTAGGGTTTTTAGGCTTTGGGACTTATGAATCTAGTGTCGTAATGACTCTAAACACGTTATGTTGTTGAATTAATAAATTTTGGCCTAAAGATATTCCGCTGTGTATAAGTTATATTTTGGTATCAGAGTTATTCTGCAAGAGTTATTAGGCAGTAAGTATCAACCAAAGGGTTGATAACTACTGCAATCACGCCCTTTCCTAGGCTAAGAGGGTGGCCTAGGACGGGGTGTGATAGCGATATTCTTAATCTTATCTTTTTGCATTATTCATTGCGCTGCCATGATGTATAATATGCATACACTTAGAAACATTTCCCAAACTTTGTATTTTCTAACTAACAATTTGTATTCTTTTTGAAATTTTGTCTAAGTGTTGGTCTATTCTATCCAAACAACGCAATGAGGACCTTGCGTACCTCTAAATTTGGGGGTGGGGAAGGTCTGAGCAGATGAGATCAAGAGTATGTGGTCACTAAGAAAAATGCGCTCGTTATTTAAAAAAAAAATTCATATAAACTCCAATGTCAGCGTAAGGGAAAAACTCAAAAACATTCCCAACCTGATAAGAGTTAAGTTGTGAAAGGAGCCGACTCGTAGTTGGATGTTCGCAAGACACCTATGGGAGCAAGCCAAAATGAAGGTAGGTTTCCAAGAACAACGCAATATGAAAAGAGAAAAATGCAAAAGAAAAATAAAAGAAACAAGAGACAACTCCTCTGAAATCATGAGTTAAAGTTGAGATTGGCACACAACTGTAGTTGGATGTTCGCATGACACCCGTGGGAACAAGCCAAAATGAAGGGTGTAACCATGATCAATAGTCTCTAATAAATGATGCAATGTATGACCACCGCATCCAGACGCATCAAGTTGTTTTGACAAGAAGAGGTAAACATTCTTTTTAAAACTAGAAAAGCATTTTTGAGCATAAATTTGTAGTATAGAAGAATAAAGTAGGGCTTTGTTATGAATTAACAAGGATATAAGGAAATTGCGTTGTTAAGTAATGTGCCTAGGTGGAGCATTCAGAGCAACCAATCGACGCAAACATTATGATAGGAATTGAGCATTAGTGCCTTAGTAGAAGATATGCTTGAGGACAAGCATATATCTAAATTTGGGGGTGTGATAACTTGTAGAAATACAAGTTATTTATACTGCTTTATTTAGATATTGTGGTTAAAAGAGAGAAAAGTTGCGTCAATTGAAGAGAAATTAGCTAATAAATACAAGAACTATAAGTTGTTGCCAATACACCCACTGACACCATTGCAATATTAGAAAAGGGTGTTTCCATTCTGTTTTGCAGAAAATCAAGTCACCGTATGCATTCATGGCTCAAGAGATAAGAACAACGCATCTATGTCGCATTGCGCCAATCATTCAGAAATGAATATACGATCAATGCAATGACGGCGCATGCAACAATCGATCAAGAGCTTTGTGATCAACGCAAATTCAATCGCATGCGATAATAAAAAATAACACCGTATGCGGGCAAACGATCGAAGATGCAAAAGAGCAATGCAATTGCGGAGGATTCAAACATGTGTACAGTTGACCATTGTGCATTTCTGACGGGATTGATCGCGTAACAGAAGGAATATTCATTCCACCATTTCTGGAATTACCATAACAATAAGTGGGGTCCACAAGTCAGAGAATCAAAGCTGAGTCTATAAATAGCCTCTGAAATACTATTGGAAAATATACTTGAGACGGGCATATTTTGATATTTGTATATTGAGAAAGAAACTGGTCTAAGTGCTAATCGGAGAAGATCCGGGAAGATTTAAAAGACAAGGCCGAGAGGTGAGTCTCAAGGCAAATTCTTTCAATCCCCGCCATGAAGCTTTGTACCAAGGTCACTCCTACCGGACGAGGAAGCCTGAGAGGGAAGCTCTTCCTTCCATTCACTCCATTCGCCGGCAAGCAAATCCACCGTCCAGATCTGTGTCAAGACATTAGCACTTTTCTGTATTTGTTTCTATCTCTTATCATCAATTGTATTCATTTTCTTAATCTCTATCATTCCCATCATGTATCAGACGCTAAATATTAGTATTGAATGTCATGATCATTTTCATCTCCATCTTTCTGTCTATTTCCGTTCCTCCATTTCTCCATGATGTTTTTTTAATCCCTTGGTAATTAGAATGAATTAAACAAGTAAATTAATCTGTGCTAAATAAATAAATATGTTTAGCTAAAGCATGCTAGACGGCATCTTCACCTGTGAGAGTAGATGGAAGCAACCTTGCATTCATTACGTTCATCCTTGTTTCACCATAGAGATGTGGGAACACGGTCGATCACTGAGAGGTGTATGCCAAGGGAAAGCGGAACCGTAGTTATATCTTTAACGCAATTAATGAACTTGCGATGTTTATATTAATTATCCTTTCTATCTTTGTTTCATACATAAATACTTGCCACCGCATACCACGACCCTTTGTATAATCTTCACAGTCAGTTTCAATCTCAGTATCATGTATCAGTATCTTGTATCTTGTATCATATTAGCTTAGGTTTACTTTTATGCACTTTTATTTTATCACTGCAACTTTACTTTACCCCAATTTTAAATACCTGTATAAACCAATATTTTATTAATTCAAAAACCCTCGGTCGCATATATCACAAATGTAACACATTAACTATGCAATCCCTGTGTTCGACCTCGATTCATTCCGAGAAACTTGTGGTGAAATTATACTTGGTTTCAACGCAAGGAAACTTGTGACAACGCATAGCATACTACAAGCATTTCATTAATAATGTATACATCTAGAAGTAGTATCGCATATCATCATCAACACATTCATTCTTTGGGTTACACTACCAGGCGTTACACTGTTTCTACTCGTGCTCTAAAGAATTCTTGATTTCGCAAGAGTCAGCCCGCTCTATGCTCTTACGCCCCAAGGTTCTCTCTCGAGCTGCCTTGGAAAATCTCTGGTGTCACCACTATTCTCTTGCTCTGCCGTAAAATGGAAAAGAAAAGTATGAACAGAGGTATGAACTTGTAATGGTGATGAGGTAATCAACTGCTTAACCCCTTCTCTGAAGAATGCACTTGGTATTTATAGGGCATCAAAGGTGAAAGGTAGCTTCTCTCTCCTGGTTGTGTAGATGGGACAACTTTAATTCCTAACTGATGCGCTGGATAATTGTCACCGATAAAGCTGGATGTACTTTGTGATCGTTATCGGCTGTCAATTTAATTTGGATCTGATTGTCGTCAGCTTTTTGTCCCATCGATCTTAATTGTCCTTTCGTCCAGATGCACCCACCATGTTGCGGTGATTCTTCTTGGGTGAATGTTTGTGAGCATGATGAATGTGCAGTCTTGCGGGGAAGTTGCGCTCGACCAATGTATTCCTGTGATCGCATTCTTTGCATTGCGTTAATGCATTATTCTGCACAAAAGTATAAAGATCAACAGCTCTAATACATTGGACGCATGCAACCGCAATATTATAGAATTACCATGTGGGTCGAGGCTGGGTAGACGGCGGGTAAGGATTGAGCGACTGGAAGCGTCGCAGGGCAAGGGTGAGGGGCTGGAGGCATCGCACAGCAAAGGCAAGCGGCTGGATCCGCGACTGAGATGGCTTGGACAAGCATCTTATATCTGCGACTCGGCATCGACTTCAGTGGCTGCATGGAGGCAAAGATGTGAAGGATGGCAAGTGGCACGATAGAGGCTGGGTCGATGGTGGACGGTGTGGAGAAGAATGGCATGGTGGGGGGGGGGGGGGGCACTGCTTTGCGTGAGAAGAAGAAGAGAAAGGGGAAATAAAAGAAAAATCAAGGAAATAAAATTTTATTTTATTATATATTATCTTACCTTATTTTATTCTCTTTCTTTTGACTCTTAATCCCTTTTTCCCTTAAAATTTTAAATTCAAAAGAATTTTAACTAACCCCCTTCAAAAATGAAATTAATTCTTGACATTAATTTCAAATTTAATTGGTCTGACATAAAAAGTCCAATTTCCATAATTTTCCTCTGATTAAACCATTAAATTGAAACACCCATTTCTTAGCAATTAAATCACATTAAGTACATTTTGAATTTCCAAAATTTAAAAAATGTCCTCATATGATAGAAAATACTGAAATTACATTAAGAACAAAAATTTGGGGTGTTATATAAGGTAATTGCTTTCCTACCATGATACGTCGATATGGTAAATTACCTTGTGATTGGTAAGTTTCCATTCAACATGTCTTCATCTTGAAGTTCTAAACTAAAAAGTGACTCTAAATACTTTATATGTGATCCTTCTTATCTATGAAAATTCTATTCAAATCAAATCATTAGGAGATGTGTCCCTAACGAAGAATCTAGTCTGTTTTTCCGTTTTGTCATGATCATGCATGTGGAGGTCATTTTATTCCAAAATGAACTGCTAGAAAAAATTCACATTCAGAATTATTTTGGAATTCTCTTTTTTTCGATTCGTATGCATATTGCAAGTCTTGTGAAAAGTGTAAAATAATATGGATATTTGTCTAAAAGAAATGAAATGCCTCTCAATTCTATTCTTGTTCGTGAAATATTTGACGTGTGGGGCTTAGATTTCATGGGTCAATTTCCTTTTTCGTTTTGTTATATGCACATTTTTCTTGGAGTAGATTATGTTTCCAAGTAGGTTGAGGCAATCTCCACTAGAATAAATGATTCTTCTATTGTCTCAAAATTCCACAAAAATAACATCTTTTCTAGATTTGGAACTCCTAGGGCCATCATAAGCAACCAAGGAACAAAATTTTGTAATAGGACCATAGAGACATCATTGAGGAAATACGGAGTTCACCACCATGTTGCAATCCCGTATCATCCTCAAACAAATGGCCAAGCAGAAATTTCCAATAGAGAAGTGAAAAACATTTTAGAAAATATTGTAAACCTGAAAGGAAAAGATTCGAGTTCTAAACTTAATGGTCTGCTTTGGGCTTATAGAACCGCTTTTAATATGCCCATAGGAACAACCCCGTATAGAATTTTTTATATAGCAAGGCATGCCATCTTCCAGTAGAGGTTGAACACAAAGTGTATTGGGCAGTAAAACAATCTAATTTGAATCTAGCCCAAGTCGGAAAGGAAAGACTCCTAGAGTTACAACAATTAGAAGAATTAAGACAAGATGCTTATGAAAATTC
Organism: Benincasa hispida; assembly: GCF_027475165.1. Classification (NCBI taxonomy): domain Eukaryota; kingdom Viridiplantae; phylum Streptophyta; class Magnoliopsida; order Cucurbitales; family Cucurbitaceae; genus Benincasa; species Benincasa hispida. The sequence continues at coordinate 16,406 of NW_028325419.1, forward strand.
AAAATTTATAAACAGAAAATGAAATTTTTTCATGACAAATGCTTAATAAGAAAGGACTTCAAAATTGGACACAAAGTTTTGCTTTACAATTCTAGATTACAATTGATGCCTGGAAAACTCAAGTCTAAATGGCTAGGTCCTTTTGAAATTACTATGTTTTCTCTTATGGCATAGTTGAAATAAAAAGTCTGGAAACAGGAAAAATCTTTAAGGTGAACGGGCAAAGACTCAAAATCTACAATGAAGGGTATGTTAACCAAGTCCAAGTCCAATTGGACTTGTATTTGACTAATCCCTCATACACGTGACACCTCTTTTCACCAACATCGAGCAAACGACGGCAAAATTTTGCAAAGACAGGAAAAATTTTCTTCCTCTCTTTTTAAATTTTCTTTTCTCTTTCTTTCTTTCTTATTTTTGCATATTTTGTTGACTAATGAAAAGAATAATTGATTCCTTTTCTTTTCTTTGTAGGTTATCAATAAAAAAAATGAGAGAATCTATCAAAGAAAAAAAAATAAAAACAAAGAATTCTCTCTCAAGCAAATAAATGATCAACCACAAAAACTAGGAAAGTCTTTCTATACATCCCTTACTTTTTGTTTCTTGAACTCATTTTCTTATTCTAAACATTGAGGATAATGCTCCATCTTTAAGTTTGGGGTGGGGAACATTGCATGTTTTTTGTATTCTTTTTAGGATGCATTCTTTGATTAGCTTTAAAATTGAGCCTTACTGAAAATGTTTGCACATAAATGCATGTCTGGAACCCTTGAGCATCTGATCTTGGGTTAATAGATTGTTGATTAGTTAGACTGATTACATAGATTTTCCGACTTTCATCTAACATATCTGAATAAATTTAGGGTTCTTATTCATCTTAATAGCATAATTTTGATTCTTTGGAAAACGTGATTATTGAATTCTTTATGCTCCAAAAGACCATTTTGCTTTGAATGTAAAAATTCATGAATGATTAAGTGCATGAAAACACATAATAAAAGAATCCCATTCACTTTTTTTTTAGGGACTGTTGCAAATATAGACATTAGACCCAAAATATTAACAGATATATGATAACAGACAGAAATGCACGTTATTACAATGCAAAGATATAAAACAATGCAGGATTGCGATAGTAAAAATATATAAAATCGTGTCCAAAAGCATTAAGTTTAGAACATTGCGATCGCATGCATCCATCGCATTAAAAAAACTAATTTACATATTTTGTGTAGAAAAATGCGTTGGCGCAAGGTAGAATCACGATCCAAGGAATTCAGTATTCGAGTGCATTAAGAGATTGCGACCGCAAGGCTATGCGATCGTATGTGTTCGCGAAGATCTGCTCAAGAAGGTGGCCACATAAAGACAGTGCATCGAGGTGAAAGCTTAATAAATCATGATGGGATAGAAAGCTGATGACGGTCGAATCTGAATTTAGTTGACAAGCCGTTAACGATACACTGTAGCAAGTACACTCAACTTTTCAGTGACAATTAATCGGCGCGTCAGACAGAGAATTAATGACATCCCATCAATGCAATCATTTGAGAGAAAAGTTTCTTCACCTTGATCTTTATAAATACCAAAGGCCACCATCAGAAAAGGAGTTTTTTTTTGCCATATAGAGAATTCACCATACAGAAGATAGTTAGTCGTTGTTCACAGTTTTCTTACACTTAGAAGGCGGATGCGAGAGAAGGGAGAAGACGTCGAAAGATCATTCCTGGTCAGCTCGAGAGAGTGCCAGGAGCGATGAGAATGGAGAGAGGGACGACTCTTGCGAAAGCAAGAATATTCCTTTGGGTAGAGTAGAGAAAAACATTGTAAAAGCCTTGGGAAGCAAGAAATTGCTACCAGGCCCCCTATCTTTACTTTCCATTGTCATCCTATATCTTGATTTCATTTATAAAATGGAGTTTTCATCTCTACATTTGTTCACTCTCTTTACATTAAGCATGAGTAACTAAACTTCCAAATGAGTTGAGAAGCACTTAGCTAACATGACCTAAGATCTTCATTTTATGTGATTGTCTTGTCTTATGTATGCTCCCACACCCCTTTAGAGCTACTCGAGAGATAGTCTAAAGAAGAACTAGACTTGAGAGAGCTAGGTTAGAATCTAGACTTGAGAAAGCAAGATTAGAACTGCATAAGCAAGTGATAGAGACTTAGAGATAAGTTCTATTTGCTAACATGCATCGCATGCACCCTAGAATAGGATATGGTAGTATGTGGTCGCCTTGTGTATGTGTGCATCATTCATCATCGCGTAGACAAGAGTAGAGGCTTAGACATAAGTCCTATAGACATCATCGTATACATCGCATGCGTCCTAAAACTAGGAGCTATAGCATTTGCATTGAGAGATGACTTGCTATTGTATGTATGTAGCATGATCGCATAACATGAACGCAATCTTAGGAAATGTTAGCTAAATCCCTTCTTAACCCGTTCCCCCACATACTCATTGTAAATTTCATTGTTATTGACTCTTTTCTCAATTCCGCCGCATAGAATCTATATATTAAACAAACATATACCAACCAAAGAATTTTTTTATTTGTCACCACAATGAAATCTGAAATCACTGTCACATACTGTCTCCATAGTCCCTATGTTCGACCCTAGGCTTACCAGACAACCTAGTAGGATTTATACTTGGGTCTTGCTAGGAAAACTTGCATGCACAACGCATACACCACCATCGCAACCTACACCATTATTTCATCATATTCACAATGCATCAAGTTTTTGTCGCCATTGTCGAGGACTACGGTAGTACAAATTGTGCTAATGGTGACTTTTTGATTTTCTTTGCAGACTTTCCATCTCTGTGCACTGCCTCTCCTTAGGTAAGGAAAGAAGCGGGCATTGTATTAGCGAAGGACAAATTCCTAAGCCCAATTACGACCCAGAGATTTAGAGAACTTTTCAAAGAAGAAGAAGAAATAGCCGCCAACGACAACAAGAGAAAGATCACAACATGGTAGAGCAACCGGAAGACAGAGCACCGAACTCAAATAATATCATGGCAAACCCCATCCTCTTGGAGAATGACCGTAATAGGCCCATCCGGGACTATGCGTCACCCAAACTCTATGATTTCTCACTAGGAATCATGAGGCCAGCTTCTGACTGATCGAGATTTGAGATGAAACCGGTGATGCTACAGATGATTCAAATTGCCAGACAGTCTGGCGATAGGCGTGGTGAGGATCCGCACCTCCACCTCCGGAGTTTTATTGAAATCTGCAATATGTTTGTGTTCCCAAACATCTTCGCTGAGGAGGTTCAATTAACACTATTCCCATTTTCGTTGTGTAACCAAGCATGGAAATGGGCTTATTCTCTCGAACCAGGGGAGAATACATCGTGGGAACAGGTAGTGGAAAAGTTCACGAAGAAGTACTACCCTCGACAGAGAATGCCAGAAGGAGGAAGTTGATTACCAATTTTGAACAGGATATCGACGAATCACTTAGTGACGCCTGGGCAAGGTTTAAGCGACTGGTGCGAGATTGTCTACACAACGACTTACCAGATTGTCTACAGATGGAAATTTTCTATCATGGTTTGAACCCTGCATCGCAGACGGCTGCCAATGCGGTAGTAGCTAGAGGTCTACTTGACAAGACATACGATGAAGCCAAGAATATACTTGATCTCATTTCCAAGAATCATGAAGACTGGAGAGAAAGTGATCAAAGACTGAGAATTAAAGACAGTGACGCAAGTAATGGGGTCATCGCATCCCTACAAAACCAAATGACTGCGATGATGAATTTATACAAGGAATCGCAATCAGCAGCTCAGGAACGCATAAGGGGCAGGTCAACGCAATCGACCAAACAAGCGCAAGTTGTGCTACTTGCGGTGAAGGCCATCCAATGGAAGAGTGTCCGAGGAACCCACAGTCTGTCTATTTCGTGAAGAATAATCCTTTTTCCAATACTTACAATGCTGGGTGGAGAAACCACCCTAACTTCGCATGGAAAAATCAGCAACAAAATTTTCAACCAATGGTGCTAAAGGAAGGGCCACCAGGATTTTTCCCATGAACAAACGATCAAACGCAAAATTAAGCTAGTAGTTCGTAGGTGTCACAATCTTCATCTCTAGAGAGCTTACTGAAGCAGTATATTGAGAAGAATGAAACAGTGCTCCAGAATCAAGCGACGTCCATCCACAATCTTGAAATTCAGATAGGACAGATTGCATGTGAACTCAAAAGTAGACCGTAAGGAGCACTGTCGAGTTCAACAGAGCTCTCATACAACCCAGGGAGTATGGGAAAGGAGCAATGTCAAGTTGTGACGTTGCAAAGGGGAATGACAGTGGCGGAGGAGAAGAAGAAGCCAAGCCAAACTGTTCCAATTGCGATGGAACCACAGACCACGTTGACTAAAAAAGAAACAGAATAACAGGAGATGATGGAACCAAATATTGCGTCCATTTCTAAGCCGATAGAGCATGAAACCATGAAAATACAGCTGCCACTATTCCCTCAGAGATTTAAGAAGAAGAAACATGATGAAGTGCAATATCATCGCTTCATGAACATGCTGAAGCAATTACATATCAACATCCCTTTCACTGAAGCGCTTGAACAAATGCCAAAGTATGCAAAGTTTCTAAAGGATATGGTGATGAAGAAAAGGAGCACTGGTAAGTTCGCAACGGTGGCCTTGACACAAAGTTCAAAAACAATAATTCCACCAAAAATGCACGACCCTGGAAGTTTTACAATACCCTGCTCGATCGACGAGTTATATATTGGTAAAGTGCTTTGCGATCTCGAGGCCAGTATCAACTTAATGCCCCTTTCAATTTTTAAGCAGCTGAATGTAGGGCAGCTGGTGCTTACAACGGTGATTCTCCAGCTAGCTGATAGGTCCCTTGTTCATCCAGAAGGGAAGGTGAAGGATGTCCTAGTCACAATTGACAAATTTATCTTGCCGGAAGACTTCATCATCCTCGATTATGAAGTGGACAGGGATGTGCTCATCAACCTGGGATGACCATTTTTATCCACTGGTCGCGTTTAGATTGATGTGCACAAGGGAGAGATCACACTGAGCGTGAACGAAAAGAAGATCGAGTTTGATATTATCAGAGCCATAAAATATCCAGAAGAAGAAAACCTTACTGAATCCGATGATGAACCCAGTTTATATGAAGAAGAAAATTCTGAAGATGAAGATGAAAGAGATGATGCGACCGCATCCATAGTAAACTGCAATGCAATCATAGAAACATCAACCAAAGAAGAAAAGCTGACAATGAATGAAGAAAGAAAAATACCAAAACCATCCTTGGAACAACCACCGATAGTTGAGCTGAAAACCCTTCCAAACCACCTGAAGTATGCTTTTTTGGGGCAAAATGAAATGCTACCAGTAATAATTTCCTCTGCACTTCAAGAAGATCAAGAGAATGGATGCTGAGCATCTTGAAAAAGTACATAAAAGCATTTGGCTAGATGCTAGTATACATTAGAGGAATCAGCCCCGCATATTGCATGCACAGGATACATCTCGAGGATAATAAGAATGGATCGATCGAACATCAACACGGACTCAAGCCTGCGCGGAAGGAGGTCGTGAAGAAGGAGATAATCAAGTGGTTGGATGCGGGGATTATCTATCCAATCCTCGACAGCACATGGGTCAGCCCCATGCAATGTGTACCAAAGAAAGGAGGGATGATGAGAGTCCCAAATGCAAATAATGAACTAATACAAGTGAGGACTGTCACTAGTTGGTGGATCTGCATGGACTATCACAAACTGAATGTGGCAACAAAGAAGGATCATTTCCCTTTGCCTTTTATCGACTAGATGCTAGACCGCCTAGCAGGAAATGATTCTATTGCTTCTTGGATGGATATGCCGCCTATAACCAAATCATGATTGCTCCTGAAGATCAAGAGAAAACCATATTCACCTGCTCCTATGGAACATTTGCGTTTCGATGCATGCCGTTCGGCCTATGTAATGCACCGAGCACTTTTCAGAGGTGTATGATGGCCTTCTTTTCTGAGTATCTTGAAGATTCTGTAGAAATTTTCATGGACAACTTCTCGGTGTATGGGCAAACATATGAAGTCTGTCTCAACAATCTAGAGAAGATACTGAAGAGATGTGAAGAGACGAACCTTGTGCTAAATTGGGAGAAATGCCACTTCATGGTGAAGGAAGGTATTGTGCTTGGGCACAAAGTCTCCATGGATGGGCTGGAGGTGGACAAGGCGAAGATTGAGGCGATTGAAAAGCTCCCACCTCCAGCAAATGTGAAGGCTGTCAGGAGCTTCTTAGGACATGCTGGCTTTTATCAACGTTTTGTGAAAGACTTTTCAAAGATTGTACAACCATTGAGTGCATTGATGGAGGCAAAAAAAGCATTTGACTTTGATGACCAATGCCTCAACGCATTCAAGATACTAAAGAACACATTAATAACCGCACCTGTGTTGATCGCATCGGACCGAACACAACCCTTTGAACTAATGTGCGACACAAGCGGTTATGCGATGAAGGAGGTGCTGGCGCAAAAGAAGAAAACAATGCTACACCCCATTGAATATGCAAGTAGAACCTTGAACCCTGCTCAAACAAATTACACGACCACAGAAAAATAATTGTCTGCGGTGATCTTTGCACTGGACAAATTTAGACCTTACTTGTTGGGAACCAAAGTAATCATTCACACTGACCACTCGGCGATAGAATATTTGATGACAAAGAAAGGTGTGAAGCCGAGATTGATTCGATGGGTTCTCCTCCTTCAAGAATTCAACATGGAAATCATTGATCGCAAGGGGACGGAGAACCAGGTTGCGGACCATTTATCAAGATTAGAAAATCCAGAAGTCGACCGCAACCAGTCAGAGGTGAACGCAACTTTCCCAGACGAGTAGCTATTTAAAATTGAAGAATTACCATGGTAGGCGGACGTGGTCAATTTTTTGGCTTGCGAACAATTTCCTGAGTATTACACAGTCCACCCAAAGAGGTGGCTCAGACATGAATGTAGATCATATTATTGGGACGAGCCAAATCTTTATAAAAGGGGATTAGACCAGATTTTGCGCCTATGCGTACCAGATGCTGCTCACCAGTGCATACTATCACAATGCCATGACTCGCCATATGGAGGATACGTTAGAGGCCAACGCACAGCAGCAAAGGTGTTACAAAGTGGGTATTTTTGGCCAACTTTATTCAAGGATGCGAGAGACTATGCAATGAAATGCGACCGGTGCCAACGCATGGGAAACATTTCATGGAAGAATGCGATGCCCATGAATATCATCTTAGAATTTGAACTATTTGACGTTTGGGGCATAAACTTCATGGGACCATTTTCACCATCAAATGGTCGCAAATACATTCTATTAGCCGTCGACTACGTTTCCAAATGGGTAGAAGTGATATCATGTGTCGCAAGCGATGCGGCAGTAGTCTCCAAGTTCTTGAGGAAGAATATTTTCACTCGTTTTGGCACTCCACGTGCCATAATAAGTGATGAAGGCTCTCACTTTGTTAATCACATCATCCATAAATTACTGCTCAAGTATAATATCCTTCATAAGGTGGCCACCGCATACCATCCACAAACAAATGGTCAAGTTGAAGTGTCCAACAAGGAAATCAAGCTGATATTAGAGAAGGTGGTAAAACCTTCATGGAAAGATTGAGCAATGAAGCTAGACGGTTCCTTGTGCATACATGACCGCCTATAAGACACCTATAGGCATGTCCCCGTATGCGTTGTGTTCGGAAAGGCATGTCATTTACCGCTTGAGCTGGAGCATAAAGCACTGTGGGCAGTAAAAAGACTCAATTTTGACTTAAAGGCTGTAGGGGAAGCAAGGAAACTTCAGCTAGTCGAGCTTGATGAATGAAGAACTCACACATACGAGAATGCCAAAATCTACAAGGAGCGCACAAAATGTTGGCATGACAAATAATTATGCAAAAAAAATCTCCAAGTCAAACAAAAAGTCTTATTATTCAATTCGCGGCTACGACTCTTTCCCGATAAATTAAAGTCACGCTGGTTCGGACCTTTTATAATCAAAGAGGTATTCCCACATGGAGCAGTTGAGTTATCCAATGAGGACGGGACCAACGCATTCAAAGTCAATGGGCAAAGAGTCAAAATATATCACGGAGAAAACTTACATCACAAGAACATCTCTGTGTACTTGAGGAATTCTGACTAAAGAAGAAGTGGATAGTCCCTGCACAATCATGTGATTCAAATTCATCAAGGACGTAATTTTTGTGAAGTATCTTTTGAAACCTTCAATTCATGAACTCAATTCTACCTCTTTAAATCCATTCTCATTTCTACATGATAACCAAAAGACATGACTAGTTTATTCCACCACCGCAATCAAATAAATTAGCTCGCCGCAAAAAAGGATGCTATCACAAATAATGCAGGCGATAGAGGAAATTTGGAGGTTGAATCTTTCCTTGACTTTGTTTATTCCAAATTTTTCACTCTCACATCTCATTTTAACTTTGATAATTTTATCATCGCAACCTCGTTAGTTGGTGCAATCATTAAACATTGATTACTTTAGTAAGTCACCGCATTGTTTTTCTATGCCAATTATAATTTCAATGATGAAATGCATGCCTCTATTTTTCATCACATGTACTAGAGTCAACTTAACTTTTGGATAGTCAATTCGTGGAATATTTCTAGAAGTTAGTGGTTCACCAACTTTCTTTCAAACTGACTTTTACGAAACTTCCTAAAAGCATCACATGAATTCTTTCAATCTTTCAGCAATAAGGACATTGTTGCGTTTAAATTTAGGGGTGCGGTATTCATATTCATTTTCAACCTTTCTATTTTAGGTATAGAAAAAAATATCTAAACTACGCAAGGATAAAAATCATTTGAAAACACCCCAATTGAAAAAGATTTTTTATGAAATAAATCATGTGATGCCCTAGAAACAAGTAAAGTCTTTTTGAAAGTTAAACTTGCAGTCCCTAAATTTTAGAAATATTTTAAGAAGAGACCTGTATAGGAATTAAGGAGATTTTGGTACATAAGATTTGAATAAGGCACCTCGAGAAATCTAGGAAAGAAGGAGGCGACTGATTTTCTAGAGAAAATATTTAGTTTATACTTGAGGACAAGCATTGTTTTGAATTTGGGAGTGTGATAACGGGTAGAAATTCACGTCATTACAACGCAAAGATATAAAACAATGCAGGATTGCGACGATAAAAATATATAAAATCATGTCCAAAAGCATTAAGTTTATAACATTGCGAACATTGCGAACATTGCGATCGCATGCGTCCATCACATTAAAGCAACTAATTTACGCACTTTGTGTAGAAAAATGCATTGGCACAAGGCAGAATCGCGATTCAAGGAATTTAGCATTCGAGCGCATTAAGAAATTGTGACCGCAAGGCTATGTGATCATATGCATTTGCGAAGATCTACTCAAGAAGGTTGTCGCATAGAGACGGCGCATCGAGGTGAAAGCTTAATAAATCACGATGGGACAGAAAGCTGATGACGGACGAATCTGAATTTAGTTGACAAGCCGTTAACGACACACTATAGCAAGTACACTCAACTTTTCGGTGAAAATTAATGGGCGCAGCAGACAGAGAATTAATGACATCCCATCAGTGCAATCATTTGAGAGAAAAGTTTCTTCACCTTGATCTCTATAAATATCGAAGGGCACCATCGGAAAGGAGCTATTTTTTCCATATAGAGAATTCACCATACAGATGATAGTTAGCCGTTGTTCATAGTTTTCTTACACTTAGAAGTCGGAGACGAGAGAAGGGAGAAGACGCCAGAAGATCATTCTTAGTCAGCTCAAGATAGTACCAGGAAGCGTTGAGAACGGAGAGAGGGCCAACTCTTACGAAAGAAAGAATATTCTTTTGGGCAGAGTAGAGAAAAACAGTGTAAAAGCCTTGGGAAGCAAGAAATTGCTACCAGGCCCCCTATCTTTATTTCCATTGTCATCCTGTATCTTGATTTCATTTATAAAATGGAATTTGCATCTCTACATCTGTTCACTCTCTTTACATTACGCATGAGTAACTAAACTTCCAAATGGGTTGAGAAGCACTTAGTTAACATGACTTAAGATCTTCATTTTATGCGATCATCTTATCTTATGTATGCGCCCATCACCCCTTTAGAGCTACTCGAGAAAGTGTCTAAAGAAAGAACCTAAACTCGAGAGAGCTAGGTTAGAATCTAGACTTGAGAAAGCAAGATTAGAACCGCATAAGCAAGTGATAGAGACTTAGAGATAAGTTCTGTTTGCTAACATGCATTGCATGCACCCTAGAAATAGGTTATGGTAGTATGCGGTCGCCTTGTGTATGTGTGCATCATTCATCATCGCATAGACAAGAGTAGAGGCTTAGATATAGGTCCTATAGACATCATTGTATACATCGCATGCGTCCTAAAACTAGGAGCTATAGCATTTTTATTGAGAGATGACTTGCTGTTGTATGTATGTAGCATGATGGCATAACATGAATGCAATCTGAGGAAGTGTTCGCTAAATCCCTTCTTAACCCGTTCCCCCGCATACTCATTATAATTTTTGTTACTATTGACTATTTTCTCAATTCCGCCGCATAGAATCTATACATTAAACAAACATACCAATCAAAGCATTGTTTTATTTGTCACCGCAAAGAAATCTGAAATCACCGTCGCATACTATCTCCATAGTCCCTGTGTTCGACCTTGGGCTTACCAGGAAACCTAGTAGGATTTATACTTGGATCATGCTAGGAAAATTTCCATGCACAACGCATACACCACCATCGCAATCTGCACCATTATTTCATCATATTTACAACGCATCAATATAACATAATTTAAAAAAAAAAATACAAATATGGTCAAATTTAAATAGTATATCATTGATAGATCATACTATTGGTAGGAGTCTATCAATGATAGACCATATCACTGGTAAGAGTCTATCAACAATAAAAGTCTATCGCTGATAGACTTGGCTATATTTGCAAAATAATGTTATACACTTTGTTATTCTTCCTAAAATTGCTACCAATTGTAATTACCCCTTTTTTAAGCATCATTTGATTTACACAGTCTCTTGATTCTTATCAATGAAATTTTAATGACACACTCTTTCAAGTAAGGATACAAACAAAATTTTATAACTTTAAAATTTTATAACAAAATTTTGAAACTATTTTTCAAAAGATTTTTTTTCCTTTCAATTTCATAAAAAATTGAATACTCAGCATTTTAGATTTATTTTACTTGCTTTTTAGATTTATTTAGAATCTTAAAACTTTTAGAAATGTCATATCTACTTAATTTTCTTTGTTACCCCGATAGGACAATCTTTGGTCTAAGAACAACCATCTTGTTGGAGTAGCAAGTCTAGACAAAGAGGAATAAAAAGTGCCTTCTAAAAAAAAGTTGTTAGCTTAAAAAAAAAAGAAAATTTGCATAATTAACATAACAAAATTGACATAACCTTCACTAACGTATGTGTGTGTGCATGGATAGAGGTGAAAAGAGCTACCTTCTTCGAGTCTAGTCAGGGCCCGCGAGAAAAAAGCGATGGGTTCCCGATGGTGTGAGTGTGAAAGCTATCCCTCTAGGTAAAAGAAATGCCAATTACATTTTGTGTGCACAATTTTAAAAAGGCACCCTTGTATTAGAATTGCCTCTCTCTTGTGCAAGTTAGGTACATCTTAATCTGATAACGGGGCAAGTATAGGGTAAAGAGGGATTGAGAGTTGGATGTCTCATTTCTATTAGTTTAGGCCTTTAAGTAAACTAAAACTTAATAGTCTTTTCTTTTTATGACTTTGCAAGAAAAATACTTTTCTTTTCAAAATAAGCTTCAACCTTTTGTTAGCAAAACTTGAAATTTCTAAATTCTTGGTTATATCCTTACTTCCTTGATTGTTGAGAAAATAGATGAGAATCAATTCATTGTGTAAGACAATTGAATGTATAGACCATTTGAATGTGTGGATGAAAATGTCCCAAATTGAATCATCAATTTGAATAAATGAATGAAACTTTGAATAAACAATTAAATAATTCATTACTTGAATGAATGCATACTTCAACTTTTTAACTTGTTCGAGACGACCAAGAGATAAGTTGGGGGTATTTTGATAGGTCTTGTAAAGAGCTATCTTATTAGTTATAATTCCCTCAATTATACTTCAATTCCTTGCTTAAATTGTCTATTTTATAGGTAAATTTCATTCCCGATACAAATGGGGTATTTTGATAGGTCTTTTATGATTGCTTGATTTGGTTTATTGAGAGAATAAGAATTCCTTGTTTTTTTTTTGTTGAGCTTTCCTTTTTCTTTTGAAAGTTTACCTACAAAGAAAAAGAAGAATAGGTTATTCTTTCATTTATTAACAAAATATACTAAGATGTACAAAAAATTAAAGTGAAAAAGAAAGAGGAAATTCGTCCTATTTTTGCAAATTTTTAGTGTCGCTTTGGATTTAGTTTACATGCCCTTGATAGTAGATTTTAAGCCTATGCCCGTTCACCTTGAAAATCTTTCTTGTTTCAAGACTTTTAACTTCAAATGCACTAAAAGACAAACATTAGTAATTTGAAAAGGACCTAACCACATGGACTTAAGTTTTCCAGACATCAATGGTAATCTAGAATTGTAAAGCAATACTTTTTGTCCAATTTTGAAGTCCTTTCTTATCAAACGTTTATCTTGAACAAATTTGGTTTTCTTTTTATAGATCTTGGAGTTTTCAAAAGCATCACATCTTAGTTCTTTCAATTGTTGTAATTCTAGGAGTCTTTCCTCTCCAGCTTGGGTTAAATTCAAATTATATTGTTTTACCGCCCAATATGCCTTGTGTTCAACCTCTACGGGAAGAAGGCACGCTCTGTCATATACAATTTTGTAAGAGGTTGTTCAAATAGGTGTTTTAAAAGAATTTCTATAAGCCCATAGTGCATCATTAAGTCGGGAGCTCCAATCTTTTCTTTTTAGGTTGACCATCTTTCCAAGTATGCTCTTTACTTCTCTATTGGAAATTTCCACTTGGCCATTTGTTGGGATGATAGGGGGTTCCAACTTGATGGTGTACTCCGTATTTCCTCAATAATGCTTCTATGGTTCTATTACAAAAGTGTGTTCCTTGGTCGCTTATAATGGCTTTAGGAATTCCAAATCTACCAAAGATGTTATTTTTGAGAAATTTTGAAACAACAAAAGAATCATTAGTTCTAGTGGAAAAATCTATTGCAAGCAAAATGTACAGATAACCAAATGAAGAAGGGAATAGGCCCATGAAATCTAAGCCCCAAACATCAAATATCTCACATACAAGAATGGAGTTAAGTGGCATTTCATTTCTTTTTGACACAGATCCAAATTTTTTACATTGATCACAAGACTTGCAAAATGCATAAGAGTCAGCAAACAAATAATTCCAAAATAGTCCTGAGTCTAAAATTTTTCTAGCAGTTCTTTTAGGACTAAAGTGACCTCTGCATGCATGCCTGTGACAAAAGAGCAAAACAAACTCAAACTCTTCGTCAACGACACATCTTCTAATTATCCGATATGAACAAAATTTTCATAGATAAGGGATCCCATACAAAGTATTTAGAGTCACTTTTGAGTTTAGACTTTCTAGATGGAGACATGTTAAAGGGAACATTACCAGTTACAAGGTAATTCACAATGTCACATACCATGGTAGGAAAGAAGATACCTTGAAAAGGTGTTCGTCAGGAAAGTCTTCTCTAATTGGAATTAACTCCTCTTCTTGCACTATTCGGCTTAAGTGGTTGGCTACTGAATTCTTCGATCCTTTTCTGTATTTGATGATCAAGTTAAACTCTTGCAAAAGAAGGATGCACCTTACAAGTTTGGGTTTGGATACTTTCATTGCCATAAGGTACCTAAGAGCGGCATGGTCAATGTAAATAATGATTTGAAAACCAAGATATAAGTGAAGGAACTCCTATACAAGAGTACCGATGAACGAAAGTGGATCTTTCCAATTCATTGTGACAGAACTTACATATACATTCAAACATATAGATACGCATTGAAAACACTAATTACTGGCATGCTTTAAAAGATAAATTACAAGAGACTGGGAAACTTAACAGTTGAATACTTTCTTCACAAATCTCGGTCTCACCGTGACCAAACTCCTCACGTTCTTTCTCGTCCAACAAGCAATCGCCCAGCAACACCATAGTTGTCCACACGAACAACAACGCACGAACAAAAGGCAACGGGGGTGACACCACAACTCGAAGCCCTCAGTATCCTCAGAGTGAGAATCCAAAGGGTGGACTTTGATGGAATTGGTAGAGGGGAGGAGGAAAGGTGATCGTGTACTATGAACAAGCAAGTAGGAGAAAGGAATGACTATTATATAGTGGGGTGCTTGATCGTTTAGGTCGGGGTACATGATCTTGAAATAATTGCTAAGCGATCGTCTAGGTAAAAGGTAAGCGATCATTCAGATATGCTCAGGCATTAAGCGATGGTCTAGTAAAGATGAGCGATCGTTTAAGAAATCGCGGGCGATCGTTTAGGAAACATGGGTGTGCGATCATTTAATAGGCGGGCACTATCGTATAGGCTCTCAACACTAAGGGATATAAGATTTCACACCGTGAGTGATCTTACGTGTCTATTGCAAAATGAAAACTATTTTCATTTTATTCTTCAGTTACTAGAACTAAATTGAAATTTCCATTATTGCACGAAATCGGAGAAAACTTCGGCCAATTATCTCATAACCGCTTAATTAATAAATTAATAAATATAACCATATTATATTTATAACCTATAGTTTGATATCATATATCAACTATAGTGTTTTCTCTTCTACTTGATATAAATCATATTTATATCCAAATTCCTCCAAAATAATGTATCTCATACATTTAGTTAATCATATCATATATAATTAACCAGTTCAATTATATCATATATAATCGAACTTCCTCTTGTCAATTTGAACATTTCAAACTGACCCAAAAACAGATTCTCAACTTATATCTAAGCTACCAAGGGGACCTTATAGACCTATGGCTCGAAGCTCCAACGATACGTGAATAATTGACTGAACTCTTTAGCCACGAGATCCACCATCCGTTAACTGCCAGACATTCCACTGATGACTGATAGCTGAACTCTTCTTACCACAGATATATTTCTGTGTCCATCGGATATAAGCAATCATCAGTACGACAACCCTTCATAGATGCTCGTAAGTACAACTAGACCAATTTATCGTTTTGCCCCTATAGTTAAATCTAACTCTTAAGTACCACTGATCCCTCTAATGAACAATACATCATAGTCCTACTATGTTTGGACACATCTTAGGCCATGAGAAGGTGTGTAGTGCAACTCGTTTAAGCCCCGAGATCAGCCTTTAAGGGAGCAATCTATCTACTTACCCTCGCTTCGGGGAAGGAGTGAATTCTATCTTGTGTAGCTGAGTTTCCAACTCCCAAATCAGACGAATTCCCAAAATGGTAGATTTGAGTCGGCGGCCTGACCACTCGCACACATGTAAATCAAAGGACCGCCCTCAATGGTAAGAGTTCCTAACTCACTCAGGATTGAGGTCATGTTACCTATGGTCATCCTAGTGAAACAAAGTCTCTGAAATGAACGATGTTATATAACGAGGCGTTAACACTTCGTGGTCAGGTCTTATACAAACTCTTTGTATAGGACGCCCCTGCTCGCATGTCCCCGACACAAATGTGCTATCGTTTAACACATAGCGCTATCGTTTAGCGTTATCCTTTGCATCATCTAGCGTTGAGATTTACCACACGATCGCCTACCGTATCGTTGAGCTCCGCGCAATTACTATACGATCGCCTATCGCATCGCTTAGCTCTCCGTGCATTTACTATACGATCGCCCAGTGCCCGCCTACACGATCATCTACCTCATCGTGTAGTGTCGTTCACTTACTAGACGATCGCATACCCAATAATGTAGCGCCGCTCTTCTGCTACACTATCGTACAACGTCTTTACTTGCACACACTTGAGGTTGCCGCAAGCCTTATCAACGAATCATGCCTTTCAACTCATGCGTTCATCCTTAGTACCAACGTATAGTTTATCCTTGCCTTCAACACTTAACCTCTACAAGCCTTGGTTGTTACACACACAACCCCATGCGTCCACACTTCTCCATCAACGCTTGCTTACACTTTGCTTCCATACTTAGCCAATTTTCACTTGTTATATTATCTAAAACTCACCCTTGACTAAGAATTTATAACACTTACAATTTTCTTCCTCCATCTGCCTACGTTCTTTACCTTCTTTCATAATTTTTCTTAACATGCTTGTTACTCACTTATATAGGAAAAATAGAGTTGTGTTGCATGGTAACTATTTGAGAATAGTTGTCATAAATAGCTTTCAGTAAACATGCATAACTAGACATTCATAAGCATTAGCAATTACTTAAAACATTTAGAGTCACTCACAGCTCATCAGAGCTCTTAACGGTTTATATGCCTCTCCTAACTTCTCTTGTCCTGAAAAGACATAATTCCTAGTTAGATTTCTTAGAGTTCTCATCAAAATGCTTCATATAGTTTATGTACTAATGAAACTTCATCAACAAAATTCAGCATTAATAGCGAGATGATCATCATGAGCGAGATCATCTTCATGAGCGAGATTTACCACTTCTAGCGAGATTTGCCACTTTCCAGCGAGATTCAATGCAACACTAGCGAGATTTTCATCCTTAGCGAGATCCACCTCTTCCTTATCTCACTCATTTTCTTATCTCGCTCTCACTCTCGCTCACTATGGTGAGCTGCTTGGTTAATCTTCCCAAGCAGCTGCCTGCTTACGCACCGATTTCCTATTTCAACTTCAAAAATTCATAACTCAAAATAGATAACTCGTTTTAAGAAACTTTCTTCCATAAACATGTTTAAAATTGAGCTAGCTTTCTTTCCTTAAAATCTCAGACCCAAATTCCTTGTAATTTTGCTTGAAGCGTCCAATCTTCACTCTAGGCTTTGATTAATCCGAGAATTTGCCCCTTCTGCAAATTCTTCACTTTTTGTTCTTCACAATGTGAGATCTTTCTCCAGCAAAACAACCTAAAAAACTAGATTCTCCCAGATTTCAAACGGCATTGATCTCGCTTAATTTGCTCAAGTCATTTGCCAAAATCGAGCTTCTGATTTTCCTCTCCCTTTTATACTTCCTGCCGCCTCCCCTGTTCAATGGTCAAACTGCCACCTCATCCAGCATTTAGTGCTTCCGACCAATTCCAATTAGTGAGTTTCTTCAATTAATTTGTTTTTCCTTCCCTTCTTTCATAACCCACATTAGGCCTTCGCCTCATAGCATAACTTTAGCGTGCATTGAGTTTCAACGCCATAAGCACATCGCATACTCCATCGTCTAGTGCCCAGTGCCTATCGTCTAGCGCCCAATGCCTATCGTCTAGCGCCCAACTTCTATCGTCTAGCACTTTTCATGCAGCTCATCGTCTAGCACTGATGCCAATCGTGTAGTTCCAACGCTCCATCGTTTAACGCTATCATTCAATGCATAGCACTTTCGTTTAGCATGATCCTTCACATCGTCTAGTGTCGGGCTTTACCGCACGATCGCCTACCGCATCGTTGAGCTCCGCACAATTACTATACGATCGCCTACCGCATCGCTTAGCTATCTGCACATTAACTGTATGATTGCCCAGCGCCCGCCTATAGAATCGCCTACCTCATCGTGTAGTGTTGTTCACTTACTAGACGATCGCATACCTAATCATGTAGTGCCGCTCATCTGCTACACGATCGTCCAACACCTTTGCTCACATACACTTGAGGCTGCCACAAGCCTTATCAATGCATCAAGCCTTTCAACTCATGTGTTCATCCTTGGTACCAACACATAGTTTATCCTTGCCTTCAACACTTAACCTCTACAAGCCTTGGTTGCTACACATGCAACCCCATGCGTCCACACTTCTCCATCAATGCTTGCCTAAACTTTGCTTCCATACTTAGCCAATTTTCACTTGTTATATTATCTAAAACTCACCCTTGACTAAGTATTTCTAACACTTAAATTTTCTTCCTCCATCTGCCTACTTTCTTTACCTCCTTTCATAATTTTACTTAACACGCTTGTTACTCACTTATGTAGGAAAAATGGAGTACGGGGTTTACATTCGTACGAACTGTTTACAAACGTGAGACTACAGGACGCGAGACTTTAGGGCATCAACTCTTACAATCTCCCACTTGTCCTAAAGCGAAGTGGGGTGTACAAAAACAAGTACATAAACATTAAACTAGGGCATAAAAGCCCAGTACAAGAAAATCTCCCACTTTCCCTATTCCAGCCGCAGGCGATCCCGTCGACCCATGCTCTAAAGGTGACCCTCAAACATGTAGCTGTGAGAGCCTTCGTAAACGAGTAAGCAACATTGTGCTCTGAAATGATCTTCATGATGATCACGTCCCCTCGATGCACTATCTCGCAGATCAGGTGATATGTCCGCTCTATGTGTTTATCGCACCTATGACTTCTAGGCTCCTTAGAGTTCACCACAGCACCACTATTGTCACAATAGAGGATGATTGACCTAGACATATCTGGAACAACTTCAAGTTCTGTCAAGAACTTCCTGAGCCAGACAGCCTTCTTAGCAGCTTCACAAGCTGCTACGTACTCTGCCTCCATAGTGGAGTCAACGATACACCCCTACTTAGTGCTTCGCCACACTACAGCTCCTCCATTAAGAGTGAAACTGACCCTGAAGTGGACTTGCAAGGGTCCTTATCAGTCTGAAAGTCAGAATCCGTATACCTAGAAAGGACTAAATCCCTAGATTCATACATGAGCATGTGGTCCCTCGTTCTCTGAAGATACTTGAGGATGTTCTTCACTACTGTCCAGTGACCCTGGCCTAGACTGATACCTATTGACTATGCCTACAGTGTAGTAGATGTCTGGCCTAGTGTAGGGCATCGCATACATCAAACTGCCAACAGCAGATGTATATGGGACCCGTCTCATTTCCTCAACCACTTGAGGCATCTTATGACACATGTCCTTAGACAAAGTGACTCCATGCCTGAAAGGCAATAGACCCCTCTTAGAGTCCTGCATCAAGTACTTAAGCAACATTTTGTCAATGTATGATGCCTGAGACAGTGCTAGCACTTTGTTCTTACGATCCCAAAAGATCTGTATACCGAGAACAATCTGAGCCTCTCCCAAATCTTTCATTTGGAATCAGGTCACTAGCAGTTCTTAACTGTAGTCAGTAGACCTACATCATTCCCAATGAGTAGTATATTGTCGACATACAACACTAAGAAAACTACTGAAGCGTTGACGATCTTCTTATAGACACAAGGTTCATCTACGTTTTGATCACAGCCATACAACTTGATAGCAGTATCAAATCGTATGTTCCAAGATCTAGACACCTGTTTCAACCCATAAATAAACCGATTCAGTTTGCAAACTTTTTGTCTTGACCTTGGGCAATGAATCCCTTGGGTTTCACCATGTAAATGGTCTCCACAAGATTGCCATTCAAAAAGTCCGTCTTGACGTCCATTTGCCAGATTCATAATTATAATAAGTTGCAAAGGATAAGAGGATGCGGATCGACTTTAACATGGCAACAGGCGAGAAAGTCTCCTCATAGTCAACTCCCTCTACCTGGGTATAACCCTTTGCTACAAGTCGAGCCTTGAAGGTTTGCATCTTGCCATCACACCCCATTTATGCTTGTAGATCCATTGATAACCTATCGGTCTTACACCATCAGGCTAATCTACAAGATTCCATACTGACTTGAAGTACATCGACTCCATCTCGAGATCCATGGCTTTGACCCATTCATCCCGGTCTGCATCCTCCATTGCCTCCTGATAAGAAAACGGATCCTCAACATTGCCATCTGCTACCATAGAAAATATTTCTGTGAAACCCAGATAGCGAACAGGTGGGTTCGCAACCCTCCCACTACGTCAACGTTCCCTCAACTCTTAAGGTGGAACCAACCTACTAGATGAACTATCATCAACAACTCTTGCTAATGAAGCAGATGTTAGGCGTGAATGCCCTACTTTATTGTATTCATATGTTTATTATACTCATATCATGATGGAAAAATAGGTATTCGCAGCGGAAATGAGGATCAATTTTACTCTAATTGCATAAATTAAACATACAACCCTAAATTAATTAATTAGGGTTTTTTTTTAAAAAATATTACCTTTGAAGCTCTCAAAACTCATCTATCTCCATTCGATCACGAACCGGACAACCACTAAAGTTGACCTACTATACTCTAGACTTAGAATCGGGTTGTGGGACCCGATGGATGAAGAACCCAAGAGAGAGAAAGAGATGGAAATAGAAGATGGATTTTTTTGGTTGGGTTGGGGTTTTTTTTAAGCCCAATTTTAGAAACTAGTTTTTGCAAAAATGTCAAAAGTTTTTAATCCAAATTGAAAGCCCATATTTATAGAAAAAAGCCATGCAAAAATGAAATTCATAAAAACCCAACACCTAAAAATTCACTATCTAAGCGGGCTTGATGTCTCCACTATAAGCCAACACCTAGCCCACTATTTGTTAGTGGAATTATCCAACAAATGTTTGGATTTTCCTATAACTTTAGTCAAAGGGCAAAATAGTCATTTAGTCAAAGTTAAACTTTGACTGAAATGTCAACAATTTGACTTTTTATGATTTTTCCGTGTTGACTAATTTTAACCTCCCGAGCATGAAGCCGCATTCATTTTCTCGAAATTCAAAACACATTTGAATATAAGGTTGATCAAAGTTTGACTTTTCAAGGTCAAAAGTCAACTCTTTGACTTTTTACATCTTTGACCATTTCCATTATTTTCAAGCTTCCGAATATGAACGTATTCATATTCTTGATATTTAAATCACATTTAAATATTAAAGCTGTATCTCTAAACTGAAAAAGCAGCCACTATATCACATACACTTGTCGGTTTCTCTATCTTCACCTAATTCCGAGCAATTCGAATTATTCTATCATACTGTTCTAAGTTTATTTCATATGAGCTAGTAGGGGAACCTAGTGGACCTATAGATCATGGGCTCCAATGATCCGAGATTAGCTGGCTAAACTCTTTAGATGGAGCTAATCAACATTCATTAACTCATGGGTCATTCCACTATAGTCTCGTAGTTGCACTCCCCTCACTATAGATATATTTGTGTCTATATGATATAACCATGATTAGTAAGTTAATCCTTCACAGGGTTCATAATCTCGATTGGGTCATAAAAATTGTTTTACCCCCGAGACTACATCTTATTCCTTAAGTTCCACTGATCCTCTAATGAACAATTGGTTTAAGGTCCAACCTATAAACCGAACCCTCACAGGCCAAGGAGAGGGTGGGGCCCCTTGTTCAAGACCTAGATTTAGTACTAAAGGGAACAACCTATCTACTATCCCTATAACCGGTAGGAGTGAATTCCGTCTTGCACCCTATGTTCTCAGCTATCCACCTGATCTTACCCCTGAAATAGGAGGCTTATTGGGCCAGCAATAATGAACTGCCCTCACCTATGCAGATCTAAGGATAATTCCGAGTGAACAGGAGTTCATAGTGAGCTCAGGATTAAAAGTTACCCAGGTCATCAATTAACAAAATAGTGACAATTTTCCCATGAAGACTCGCTTTCGCTACGGCTCCGGTGGGTTCCGTTCAGATCTATACATTAAACGACATTTAGAACGTAAAAAGTGACTATTTCATGGTTCAATCTTATGTAAACTCTTTACATAGGATGCCCCCATTTTCATGTCTCCACATGAACTGTTTAGGATCACATCGTTTGTACTAACTACAAAATGGGCCACATCCATAGTGTCCCCAGAATAAGGCGCCCAACCTTATTCATATACTATAGACCATTTTGGCTATATATTTGAACTTGATCCACATTTATGTCACTACATAAAGTTCAAACTTAAACTTAATAGCGTCGGATCCTTAGTTTATTGGATTCATTAATACAGTCTTTAAATTTATTAAAGATTTTCAATAACAGCTTTATTGAACAAGAATATGATATTACAAACTACGAGTTTTAGGACATAAAATCCAACAAACTCCCACTTGGACTAAAACTTCTAGTAGGATCAAACGATGCTGAATTTAACTGTGAGAAATTAATATTACATATGAGTACAATAAACATATGAATAGAATAAACTAGAGCATTCACGCCCAACATAATCTCTCACTTGTCCTAGTTTACAAACTTCGTAGACCTAGACTCTGTAGGTGACCTTCAAACACTTTAGCCGTTAAGGCCTTTGTAAAAGGATCAACAATGTTTTGCAGTATATCCAGTAAGGATCAAATCTTTAGTACCATACACGAGCATGTAGTTCCTCATTCTCCTAAGATACTTGAGGATATTCTTAATGGAAGTTCAATGATCATACCTAGGATTGGACTGATACCTACTGACTATCCTACTACGTAGCATATGTCAGGTCTAGTACATAACATTGCATACATCAGGCTCCCTACTGTGGAAGCATAGGGAATGCGTCTCATATCCTCAACCTCTTGAGGTGTCTTAGGACATTGTTCCTTTGACAAATGAATTCCATATCTGTAAGGTAACAGACCTCTTTTGGAATTCTGCATCTTATACCTAGACAATATTTTGTCTATATAAGTTGCTTGAGACATGGCTAGTTCTCTGTTCTTGCGGTTTCGAATAATTTGAATCTCGAGAACATATTGCGCATTTCCTAAATCTTTCATTTGGAATTGTGTATCTAGCCATTGCTTGACGTCAGTAAGATATCCCACATCATTCCCAATGAGCAGAATATCATCGACATATAAAACCAAGAACACTACAACAGAATTAACGATCTTTTTGTAAACACAAGGCTCGTCAACATTCTTTTCAAAGCCATAAGATTTGATTGTATTATCAAACCTTATATTCCAGGATCTAGAAGCTTATTTTAATCCATAAATGGATTTCTCAAGCTTACAAACCTTTTGTTCTTGACCCTGAACTATAAACCCTTCTGGTTGAACCATATAAATACTCTCTTCAAGGTTGCCATTCAAAAAGGTTGTCTTGACATCCATTTGCCAAATTTCATAGTCATAAAAAGTTGCAATGGATAAGAGTATTCTTATCAACTTTAACATGGCAACGGAAGAGAAAGTTTCTTCATAGTCCACTCCCTCTCTTTGTGTATAACCTTTTGCCACAAGTCAAGCCTTAAAAGTCTACACTTTACCGGCTTGATCTCGTTTTCTCTTGTATATCCATTTGCAACCAATGGTTTCACATCACTTGGTTTATCTACAAGAGTCCAGACTGAATTAAAGTACATTGACTCCATTTCGAGGTCCATAGCTTTTATCCACTGGTCACGATCCACATCATTCATTGCCTGTTTATAGGTCAATGGATCCTCTATGCCCTCATCAGGTATGATGATTTGTGTTTCAGCTAAACCCAAATAGCGGTCAGGCTAATGAACAACTCTTCCACTACATCGAGGCACTCTCAACTCTTGAGAAGGATGTGACCGACCAGAAATACTAGCTTTATCTACTACTTTAGAAGATGAACTAGGTATATTTGTAGCGTCTTTTGAAATTTCTTTCAACACTATTTTACTGCGTGGTTAATTATTTCTAATGTGGTTTTCCTCTAAGAATATGGCATTTGTTGATACAAATACCTTGTTTTCTTGAGGATGATAAAACAGACCACCCCTTGTTTCCTTTGGATAACCTACAAATAGGCATAATTTTGAACAATGTTCCAATTTCTTGGGATTTTGTACCAACACATGTGCTGGGCAACCCCAAATTCTAAAGTGACGTAAACTACTTTTACGCCCTTTCCATAGCTCATAAGGTGATTCCTGAAACACTTTTAGAGGGAACGTTGTTCAAAATATGGACAGCAGATTCAAGTGCATATCCCAAAAGGAATCAGGCAATTGAGCATAGCTCATCATAGAGCGAACCATATCTAATAAGGTTCGTTTTCTTCTTTCTGATACACCATTCTGCTAAGGCGTACTAGGTGCAGAGAGTTGTGACTGGATCCCGTTTTCTATCAAATAGTCTTGGAATCGTATGTCCATATACTCTCCACCTCGATCTGATCGAAGTGTCTTTATTGTTTTACCTAATTCATTCTCAACTTCAGCCTTATATTCTTTGAACTTTTCAAGAGAATCAGACTTGTGATGAAGCAGGTAAACATGACCATACCTTGAATAATCATCAATAAAACTGATGAAATATTCATACCCACCTCGAGCCTTGACATTCATTGGTCCACAAAGGTCTGAATGTACGAGCTCTAAGGGTACTTCGGCTCTGAGACCTTTTCCATAAAAGATCTCTTGGTCATCTTTCCTTCAAGACATGATTCACATGGAGGTAAAGAGTTATCTTCTAACTGACTTAAAAGTCCACTCTTGACCAATCTCCCAATCCTATTGAGATTTATGTGACCAAGTCTTAGGTGCCATAGATAGGCGATTGGAAGAAACCTTTTGTTTTTTTATTTTGAGTTTCTAATGTTCTAAACATTTCAGTATTTAAAACAAAAATTTCTCTAGTTGGTCTTAACTTATATAAGTTGTCTTCAAGTGTAGCAGAACAAATTTGAATACCTTTACAAAAAATGAACGCTTCATTTATATTAAAAGATATTGTATATAATTGTTCTATAATACAAGTGATAGATATCAAATTCCTCTTCATAAGAGGTGCATACAAAACATTTTTAAGTACTAGATATCTATCTTCTAAAAAACAACTTCAGATCTCCCACTGCTTCAGCTGAGATAACCTCTCCTGTTCCAACTTTGAGGGTTATCTCACCTTCTTCAAGCTTTTTCCAAGAACTAGTTTCCTGAAACGAGAAATAAATATGATTAGTGGCTCTTGAATCTAGTATCCAGGTTGTAGTATCATATTCCACTAAACATGTTTCAATGACCAGTAAATCATATTTACCTTGTGCCGTTTTCTCAACTTTCTTCTCTGCAAGGTACTTCGGGCAATTTTTTTTCCAATGC
Source organism: Benincasa hispida (assembly GCF_027475165.1). Taxonomy (NCBI): domain Eukaryota; kingdom Viridiplantae; phylum Streptophyta; class Magnoliopsida; order Cucurbitales; family Cucurbitaceae; genus Benincasa; species Benincasa hispida. Next base: position 41,561 of record NW_028325419.1, read on the forward strand.
CCGTTTTGATTACAGTAGAAACATTTTCCTTTATCTGTATCCTTCTTTCCCTTTCTTTTCTTAGGAGTCTGCCATTTTCCTTTCTTTTTCATTTTAGCTTTAGAGGGTCCAGCTTTGTTTTTAGAGGATGATCCTCTTAAAAACTTTTTCTTAATGGTAGCAACATTTGCTTTCACTTCCTTCCCCTTACCTAAAGTAAGGTTTTGGAATCGCTGGAGCTTGTTAAGAAGGGTAGTGAGGTTAAATTCTATCTTATTTAAATACGCATTTGTCTCAAAAGGTATAAAACTCTTCGGAAGAGATTGTAAGATAAAGCTAACCTGGTTAGCCTCATCAATGGGTCTGCCATTTACTTCAGCGATATTGAAGTACATCATCATGTCCAGGACTTGTTCTCTAACAGAGGTCCCCTCCTTTATCTACTTTGTGTAAATGTGTTTAATTGCCTCGTGTCTAAGGGACCATGATGGTTGCCCAAAAATTTCTCTTAATGAATCTATTATCTCTTTAGCCGTAGCTAAGGATTCAGTTTTCTTTGCCAAAACATCAGACATGCTAGCAAGAATGTAAACACTGGCCTTTTCATTGGCTTTGACCCATCGATCGTATGCTTCCTGAAGAGTTTGGTTAGCATTTGAGGCTGGGGCTTGAGGACATTCCTCAGTTAAGACAAATCTTAAATCGTCAACTACAAGTATTATGTTTAAATTTGATTTCCATGTCGAATAATTATCGTTGTTTAGTTTCTCGGAAGCTAAGAGTTGAATTATCGAGCTATTCATGCTGAAAAGATAAACATATCCTTTTTAGTAAAAAACATTAATCTTTTAAATCCAATCAAGTTTAGCAAAAAAAAACTAATAATGTACCCTTCATTATTATATTTTGCAATGATATTTCAAAAGTTTAGAGTAACCTCCACCGAAGGGTAGTTAATTATTCTTCTTTTGAACCAAGACAATCTTGACTAGATGCTAACCCTAGAATAACTCTTTATTCTTATAGCACTTTAGTTATCGCTACTTTGGTCAAGAATATACTAACATCTTAGTAATTCTTGTAAGTGTAACCTTCCATTTTTGGATTTCAGAAACCATAATCAATATGCTCCTAAAAGTGGAAAGTCAATATGAAAAGTAATCTAAGAGAGCCTATCCAGATTTGGAGTTCGCGATGTTCCGAGTCCTATAATACAACCCTCCGAAGGGAAAGGTCGCTCCAGGGCAGACATGCAGCCGCATTATAAGAATCTCACGATGTGACCTAATGGAAGAGACCGTGGGATATGTTGTTACATACCCTTCACCCATTTACTATGAACTACTTCCCCTATTCATCTTGATAATGATCCATGCAAACACTGTCCAAAGGGAGTCTGCTCCTAAGCATGGCCCAAAGCCCTGCATGGACATCACGATGTGAACTCTTAGGGATGCTAGAGCTAAAAGTACGCTACTACTTCTCTCTAGCTGAAGTGTTTTATAACAGTTTAGGGTATATATTAAAAAAAACTTAGAGATATATTTTGTCTAAATT
>NW_028325420.1:0-23245 GCF_027475165.1 Benincasa hispida
CCATTTGTAGCACTTCACAACACTTGTAAATATCTACAAAGTGGGTCGTATCCATGGTGTCACCAGGATTGTTGGGATTTGTGTCCTAATTCTCCTGGAGTTTCGTTGTTTGTAATTATATACATTGTTTTATGAATAAAATAACTATTATTTCATTCTAGCATTTACTCATATCAAATAAACAAAGCTCCATGGTTATCTTATGTAAACTTTAGCATGTATATGTGATATACAAGTTGATCACACCTTAAGTGATAACCTAAATAGGTATATAGTATAATAATTAAGGTAGGATACCTGATCTTGGTGACACTACGGATACGGCCCACTTTGTAGAGGTTTGTAAGTGTTGTAAACTACTATAGATAGTAGATCCTGACCATTCATGTAGAAACATGCGAGCAAGGGTGCTCTATACAAAGAGTTTATATAAGTCCAGACCACGAGATGACTAGACTTTGTATATAACGCCATTGATACTGGAGACTTACATCTCACCTAAACAACCATAGGTGACACGACCTCAATCCTGAGTGTTTTGGGAACTTCTGCCTTTGAGGGCGGTCCTTTGATTAGTATGGGTGAGAGTGGCCAGATTGCCAACTTCACATGCCTATCTTTTTGGGGACTTATCTGATTTGGGAGCTGGGAACTCAATACACAAGATGGAATTCACTCCTTCCCGGAAGCAGGGATAAGTAGAGAGAATTACATTAAGAGTCATGGAATAGAAAAACAGTTATGGTTTATATGTTTCATGAGATGAAACATTAAAACTATAAGTTATAAATATAGTATGATAAGTTGGTTATCATTTATATTTATAACAATATTAATTATTGGATAATTATCTCTTTTTCTCTAATAACCAATTGAGTGGGAGTTTATTGGTAGTTTCATGGTAACCACAAGATAAAAGAAAAAATGTTTTCCTAATTTTAGTAATGTTGAGAAAGACAAAAATTTTAGATTTCCAATCTCGGAAAAATCTCACGGAGAGTTGTCAAGTAAATTAGATCTATTAAGCGACAACTTGGGTTAGCTAAACATCCGTGGAGTGTTAGTAGGCGATAGCCACTCAGCTAAGCGATGAACTAAACGATCGCATAGCTTTTGCTAGACAATCGCTTAGCTTTTCCTAAATGATTGGGCATCGACCTATACGATAGGTTCTTTCATCTCCCACTTGCTTAATTGTTTACATGATTTTGGTTTCCTCCTGTTTTCTTCCTCAAACTAAGTCCACAAGAAGCCCACCCTCTGGATTCTCGCATTGAGAATACCAAGGTAATCTTCTTGGTGGTGTCATACTCAACTCGACACTATCAAGGTTTTGTGGAGGTCGTTCGTGGTGTTCGAGGTGTTTGTGACCTTGGTGATTGCTTAGTTCGAGTGTTCGGTGTTCGTGCAGTGTAGCGGTCATGTTGGACGAGCGTTCATGTGTTGCTGTGATCGAGCGTTCATGATCAGGGAGCTTGAAGATGAGTCTACAAAAGTGTGTTACTCTTGTCCTTAATCTGTTGTAAAACATGCTGTAATTTCTGTATTTTGCATAATCGTATGTTTCTATTTGAGATTATAATTGTAAAGTTCATATATGATTTTAATTTGGAATTATCCTTCCGCTGCTCATGAAAATCCTCATATTCGATTTCCTTCAATTGGTATTAAAGCTAGATTAGTCTGATATTCCAAATTTCAATTCTGTTTTGAACTTCTTTTACAGTCGTGGTGGGTTTTCTGCATTTATGTTTAATTGTTAAATGCATTTGTGGATGGAGTTGATGAATTTTTTCGGGTTTAATTACCTTTGTTTAAAGCTTTCTTCAATTACAAAGTGTTAATTTGTAAGGACCCCTGTATTTTTGGGCGTAATTCACTTGCAATCAAGTCTGTAATTCAAAGAGTTTGAGTTAGTTGAGTCGTTCGTGATGAAGTTTCGAAGCATGGAGATGTGGTTCTCAACGAGAAAGAAGACGAAGAGTTTGTCGTATCATGTAGCCTAAGGTAAATGATTGTTGGGATTTATCTAAGCAAACGTGTAGATTTTTCTATATGATCACTTAGTATTTACGAAACGATCATTTAGCTAATGTTAAACAATGGGGTAAATCATTTACTCTATCGCGTAGCGTTGGTTGCTTGATTGCGTAGGTGCTGAAGGTAGACGATCGTAGTAGAAGCATGTGATGTTCATCGTTATGAAAAGGCGCGCGCTAGACGATCGTGTAGTTAGCAAGCCTCATCACTTAGTTACTACCTACACAATCGCATGGTATACGATAGAAGGCGCTCGCTAAGCGATCGTGTAGGCGATGGTGCTTTGTCGCATCGTAATCGTTTAGACGATCGCGTGAGGTTGGCATTGTGCGGAACGTGCACGACGATCGTGTACCCTGGGCTTTATTGCTTAGTAAAAGATACACGATCCTTGCTAAACGATTGTTTAGCTCTGGGAGCATTGGTAAACGATAGAGCGAAGTATTTGTTCTATCATGTAGACAATCGCAGAGAGTTTAGTACACGATGGTTGGAGACGCGTTACTTCGCCCGAACGGTTCAAGACCTGGTTCGCCTGTTTGAACTGGAAACTCCTTGGTTTTGTACTAGTTGGCTTTATTTTTTGTGCATTTAAGGCAATTTAACTCGGTTCATCAACATTTTTTAATTATACATGTGATGTATGATGTTTATATGGCAAAGTGTTTGACATATAGTTTAAAAACCCACCTTAGGTTGTGCAATTATTCATGCATCATGTATTATAAATGTTATAATCTACCATGCATCATGAAATATAAGAGTTATGTTTTGTATGCAGTGAGCATTATCATGCATCATCTTTTTATTATAAATGTTATAGTCTAAGGGTGAATGAAAGCATGTTATGCTTGTTTCATTGTTGTTTTGTACAAGTGTTATATAAACGAAGTAGCAATGAATAAATAATGCATTAAGCATGACACTTAGGTTGTTTATAATCGTTATGAATGTCTTGCATGTGTTAGCTTAGCATTGTGGTCTTGGTTGTTTCCGTTTATAAGTGTTATAAAGGAAATTAGAACTAAAATCGATAAGAAAGAGTTGCATATGGACTTAGGGTGAACTCAAGTTTTTTAAAAGGGTTTTAAAATTTGATTGATATAGACCAAAGTTCAAATGGTTCTAAAGAGTTTAGTAACCTAGATTAATCTTTTAAAATTGGTTTAAAAGGATTAAATTGATTGGCATAAAATATTAAATTTGTTTTAAATCTATCTATAAGGGACCTTTTATCTAAGGCGGGTTCTGTCTAGGCTAGGGTTCTTAAGTTGACGGAAAGGTAACACCTCTACCTAGGAACCTACCTGGAAAGGTGAATTAGATGGATTTTCAACAAGCATGCGACAATTTAATTAAAAACTTCGTTAAAGAGTTTACTGGATGTTGATGAAAAGTTGTTAACTATTTAAGGTAAAAGTTACTCTTGGGCAAGCCTAAAAGTCATTTAGTTAAAATCCTTAGTCGTGTTTTTTCTATGTAAACTGAACCCTAGGTATAAAATACTCAGTGGAAGGAAGAGATGTATCTGATATGTCTATGATTCCACTCACGTTTCTCCCTGAATGTTCACACCTTGAGATTCATGTTTGGCTTCATGGTGCCCTGGGAGCATCCCTATTTGGATGGTGTTTGCATGAGTCAATATCAATGTGGACGAAGATAGTGTTTATAGTAAATGGGTAAAGGGTGTGTGTCAAAACGTCCTATGGTCTCTATCATTGGTCCACACCGTGAGATCATTCTGTACTCCCTCATGGTGCCCTGGGAGCATCTTCTATCAGATGGGTTTTTTACAATTGGTCAAGATCGAGGTGAACTCCAGAAATGGATAGGGTCGCTTTAGGTTTTTCTCCAATCGGATTTTTTTCCTTCGGATTGGCTTTTTGGGGCAGATCTCTAAGGCCTAAAATGGCAGGTCACACTTACGGGAGATTGTTAAGTAAGTTAATGATCTTTGACCAAATCAATGATGGCTAGTCGTTATAGAAGCAAAACTTGTTTTGGGATTAATGACTGGTTGAGAACTTCTCAATTCAGAGGAGGAATAATTGACCTCCCTTCGGTGGCTTTTGTCCTAAACCTTTGAAGCATCATTGTGAAACTATATGTCACACGGGGTTCATATTAGTTTTGCTAAAACCTTATTGGATGTTGTTTGTTTTATAATGGGTATTTTCTTAAAACCTAACATAGGTCAATGTTTCAGCAACTCGTTAATATTTCCGTTTAGTGCTTTTAATATGACCGAATACATACAGTGGATAGTATCGTGTAAAACGTATTTCGTGGCAAACGACTTCGAATTTTTCATGGTTGAGGAGTATCCTCAAGTCCCAATCCTTGATGCACCGTGAAGTGTTCGCAATGCATATGAGGTGTGGATGAAGGCTAATTCATTGGCTATATTTCACATTTTGGCTAACATACCTGATGTTTTGGTCAAAAGGATTGAGCACATGATCATTGCACGTGAGATCATGGACTCATTGCAAGATTTGTTTGAACGTCAGTTCTTACTTTTCGAGCATAAAGGGATGGATGACAAAACCAGTAGTGTCAGTTGTTCTGACACTGATCCCACTACTCTCCAAAAGAGAAGGATAGACAACAAATCTGATTTATTGGTCTTGAAGACGTGTTTGGTAGAGAATGATGATTCTGCCTGGATCCTTCATTCGAGTGCTACCAATCATATCAGTTCCTCTTACCCAGGATTCAGTTCCTGGCAAACGTTGCCATAGAGAGAGATGACTCTTCGAGTCGGTACTGGTGAGGTTGTTTCCGTTGTTGCTGTAGGCAAGCTGAAGTTATTTGTTGACAAGAAACGTTATCTGTTACTGGATAATGTTTTCATAGTTCCTCATATTAAGAGGAACTTGATCTCGATTTCTTGTCTCATTGAACAAGGGATACAGGCTCCTTTTCTAAGAATAAAATGTTTATTTTCAAGAATGGAATGGAGATTGGGTATGGTGCAATGGAAAGTAACTTATATGTACGAAGGTCATTAGTCATAAAAGCCTTGTTTAACACTGAAATGTTCAGTACGGTAACAACAGCTAAAAGACCAAAGGTTTCTCATAAGAAAAACGCCCATCTTTGGCATCTAAGGTTAGGTCACATCAACCTCAATAGGATTGAGAAGTTGGTGAAAATTAAACTTCTAAAAAGTTTAGAAGAAAACTTCTTGCCAGTATGTGAATCATGCCTTGAAGGCAAGATGACCAACAACCTTTTACTGAAAATGGTTACAGAGCCAAGGAAGCCTTGGAGCTTGTACATTCAGAACTCTGTGGTCTGATGAATGTTAGAGCTCGACGTGGATATGAATATTTTATCTCTTTCATAGATGATTAATCAAGATTCGGGTATCTCTACCTAATGCAACGTAAGTCTGAAGCCCTTGACAAGTTCAAGAAGTATAAGGCTGAAGTTGAAAACTTGTTAGGTAAGAAGATAAAAATAGTATGATCTGATCGTGGTAGAGAGTATATGGACCTCAAATTCCAAAACTATATGATAGAACATGGGATTGCGTCCCAACTCTCGGCCCCTGATACATCTCACCAGAATGGTGTATCAGAAAAGAGAAACAAAACCTTGTTGGACATAGTTCGGTCTATAATGAGTTATGCTCATCTTTCAGACTCGTTTTGGGGTTTTACAGTGGAGACTGCATGCTATATCCTAAACAATGTTCCCTTGAAAATTTTTTCTGAAACACCTTTTAAGTTGTGGAGAGGCCGTAAAGGTAGTTTATGCCACTTTAGAATTTGGGGCTGTCCGACACATGTGCTGGTGACTAATCCAAAGAAGTTGGAACTACGTTCGAAGGTTTGCCTCTTTGTAGGCTACCCCAAGGAAACAAGATGTGGATACTTCTATAATCCGAGTGAGAACAAAGTGTTTGTTTCTACAAATGCTATCTTCTTAGAAGAAGACCACATTCGGGATCATAAGCCACGAAGTAAGCTCGTTTTGCAAGAGATTTCTAGTGAGACTGAGATTACTGAGGGTTCAACAAGAGTTGTTGAATAGGCCAACAAATCAACAAGAGTTGTTGAGGTGAACATTTAGTCAACCAGCTTAAGAGTTGAGACTCCCTTGACGTAGTGGGAGGGTTATGAACCCACCGGATCGCTACATGGGTTTGATTGAAGCCCAAAATGTCATTTCGAATGATGGGGTTGATGATCCGTTGTCTTTTAAGAAAGCAAAGAAGGATGTTGACAAAGATGAATGGGTTAAGGCCATGAACCAGGAAATGGAGTCTATATACTTTAATAACGTCTGGGAGTTTTTTAATCCACCTGATGGGGTAAGATCTATTGGATGTAAATGGATCTATAAGCGAAAGAGAGGTGTAGATGGAAAGGTGCAAACTTTTAAGGCTAGACTCATGGCAAAGGGTTATACCCAAGTTGAGGGAGTTAAGTATGAGGAAACTTTCTTACCTGTTGTCATGCTCAAGTCCAGGATTCTCCTGTCCATAGCCACATTTTATGATTATGAAATATGGTAAACGGACGTCAAGACTACCTTTCTTAATGGTAATCTTGAGGAGACCATCTATATGACTCAACTAGAGGGGTCCGTAATTCCAAATCAAGACCAAAGAGTTTGCAAGCTTAATAGGTCCATTTTTTGGCTGAAACAAGCATCTCGATCATGGAACATTAGATTTGACACTGCGGTCAAGTCGTTTGACTTTGATCAGAACATTGATGAGCCTTGTGTTTACAAGAAAATCATCAACAGCTCAGTAGCTTTCCTAGTACTGTATGTGGATGATATCCTACTCATTGGGAATGATGTAGTGTATCTGACTGATATTAAGAAATGGCTAGCTGCCCAATTTCAAATGAAAGGTTTGGGTGAGGCACAGTATGTTCTAAAGATCGAGATCATTCGAGATCGTAAGAACAAACGGTTAGCCCTGCTTCAGGCATCGTACATCGATCAAATGCTGATCAGGTACAGGATGCAGGATTCCAAAAGGGGTCTGTTACCCTTCAAGCAGGGAATCATTTTGTCTAAGGATCAATGTGCTAAGACACCTCAAGAAGTTGAGGAGATGAGACGAATTCCCTATGCTTTAGCTGTAGGAAGCTTAATGTATGCAATGTTGTGTACCAGACCCGATATTTGCTATATAGTAGGTCACTAGATGGCGGTCAAGATGATCCTCAAGTATCTTAAGAGACAAGGGACTACATGCTCGTGTATGGAGATAAGGATCTGATCCTTACAGGATACACGGACTCTGACTTTCAGATCAATAGAGATTCTCGTAAATGGACATCGGGGTCAGTTTTCACTCTGAATGGAGAGGCTGTAGTGTGGCGAAGCATCAAGCAAGGATGTATCACAGACTCCACTATAGAATTCGAATATGTAGCCGCTTGTGAAGCAGCTAAGGAGGCTGTTTGGCTGAGAACATTCCTTTCCAATTTCGAAGTTGTTCCAAATATGGATTTGCCTATCACACTTTATTGTGATAACAGCGGGGCTATGGAAAATTCAAAGGAGCCTCAAAGTCATCGTCGAAGTAAGCACATAGAGCGAAAATACCACTTGATCAGGGTAATTGTGCATCGCGGTGATGTGATAGTCACGAAGATCGCGTCAAAGCACAACGTTGCTGATCTGTTTGAAAAGGCTCTCATGGCTAAAATGTTCAAGGGTCACCTGGGGAGTCTGGGTCTGCAGGACATGCGGCACCTTGTCTAGGGCAAGTGGGAAATGAAACTGGGGTATGCCCTAGTTTATTGTATATTATACATGTTTTATATTGTATTGCATTTACTCATATCCAATAAACAAAGCTCCATGGTTATCTTATGTAAACTTAAGCATATATATGTGATATACAAGTGGATCATGCCTTAAGTGATAACCTAAATAGGTCTGTAGTATAAGGATTAAGGTAGGATACTTGATCCTAGTGACACTACGGATATGACCTGCTTTGTAGAGGTTTGCAAGTGTTGTAAACTACTACAGATAGTAGATCCTGACCATTCATGTAGAAATATGCGAGTGAGGGTGTCCCATACAAAGAGTTTATATAATACCAGACCACGAGATGACTAGACTTTGTATATAACACCGTTAATACTGGAGACTTACATCTCACCTAAACGACCATAGGTGACACGACCTCAATCCTGAGTGTTTTGGAAACTTCTGCCTTTGAGGGCGGTCCTTTGATTAGTATGGGTGAGAGTGGCCAGATTGCCAACTTTACATGCCTACCTTTTTGTGGACTTATCTGATTTGGGAGCTGGGAACTCAATACACAAGATGGAATTCACTCCTTCCCGGAAGCAGGGGTAAATAGAGAGATTGCTCCCTTAAGGGCTGATTCTGGGGCTTGAACATAGTGGCCACAACTTCTCTTTGGAAGAGAAGACTCAGTCATAGTAGGACTATGACTTATGTTCATTAGAGGATTTAGTGGTACTTAAGAAGTTAGATGTAACTACAGGGGCATAACGGTTATTGGTCGTGTTGTACTTACGAGCGATCTGTAAAGGGTTGTCGCACTGCTGATTGGTTAAGATGGACACATATTATATCTATGGTAAGGAAAGTTCAGCTGTCGGCCTTTAGTGGAGTGCCTGGCAGTTAACGGATGGTGGATCCCGTAACTAAAGAGTTTAGTCGGTTATTCACGTACCGTTGGAGTTTCGAGCTATAGGTCCATAAGGTCCCCTTGGTAGCTCAATGGATTTAAGTTAAGGATCAGTTCTTGGTGTTGATTTGAAATGTGCAAATTGACAGGAATTAATTCGATTATATATCATATGATCAGCATGATGTATGAGATACATCTAGTGGAGGATTAATGTAAATGAGATTTACATTAAGAACCATGGAATTGAAAAACAGCTATGGTTTATATGTTTCATGAGATGAAATATTAAAACTATAGGTTATAAATATAGTATGATAAGTTGGTTATCATTTATAACAATATTAATTATTGGATAATTATCTTTTTTTCTCTAATAACCAATTGAGTGGGAGGTTATTACGTTTCATGGTAACCGTGAGATAAAGGAAAAATGTTTTCCTAATTTTAGTAATGTTGAGAAAGGAAAAGATTTGAGATTTCCAATCTCGGAAAAATCTCATGGAGAGTTGTCAAGTAAATTAGATTTAATAAGCGACAGCTTGGGTTAGCTAAACGATCGTGGAGTGTTAGTAGGCGATAGACACTTAACTAAGCGATGAACTAAACGATCGCATAGTTTTTGCTAGACGATCGCTTATTTTTTCCTAAACGATTGGGCATCGACCTATACGATAGGTTCTTCCATCTCCTACTTGCTCAATCATTTACATGATTTTGGTTTCCTCCTGTTTTCTGCCTCAATCTAAGTCCACAAAAAGCCCACCCTCTGGATTCTTGCATCGAGAATACCAAGGTAACGTTCTTGGTGGTCTCATACTCAACTCGATACTATCGAGGTTCTGTGGAGGTCGTTCATGGTGTTCGAGGTGTTCGTGACCTTGGCGATTGCTTAGTTCGAGCGTTCGGTGTTCGTGCAATGTAAGCGGTCGTGTTGGACGAGCGTTCGTGTATTGTTGTGATCGAGCATTCGTGATCAAGGAGCTTAAAGATGATTCTACAAAAGTGTGTTACTATTGCCCTTGATCTATTGTAGAACATGTTGTAATTTCTGTATTTGCATAACCGTATGTTTCTGTTTGAGATTGTAATTGTAAAGTTTATATATGATTTTAATTTGGAATGATCCTTCCACTGCTCATGGAAATCCTCATATTCGATTTCCTTCAAGGATATGGATCCCTTCTTTATTCTTATACTATAAACCATTTAGGTTATTTTTTAAGGCATGATCCACTTGTATTTCTCACATACATGTTTAAGTTTACATGAAATAACCATGGATCATAGTTTATTGGATATGAGTAAATGCAAATAAAATAGCACTTATTTTATTAATAACAATGTGTGTACAAACTTTTACAAACTATGTGACTCTCGAAGAATTAAGACACCAATCCCAACAATCTCCCACTTGCCCTAGATAAGATGTCGCATATCCCGTAGACCTAGACTCTCTAGATGACCCTCGAACACTTTAGCCGTGAGAGCCTTTGTAAATGGATCAGCAAGTTGTGCTCTGACGTGATTTTCGTGACTATCATATCACCACGATGCACAATCTCCCTGATCAAATGATACTTTCGTTTAGTATGTTTGCCTCTACGGTGATTCCGAGATTCCTTTGAATTTGCCACAACCCTGCTGTTATCACAATAAAGAGTGATCAGCAAAGACATATTTGGAACAACTTCCAAATCTGTAAGGAACTTCCTAAGCCAAATAGGCTCTCTAGCAGCTTCACAAGCGACTATGTATTCGGCTTCCATAGTGGATTATGTGATGCATCCTTGCTTGATGCTTTGCCAAACTACAACCTCTCCATTCAGAGTGAACACTGACCCTGATGTTGATTTTCGAGAATCTCTATCAGTCTGAAAGTCAGAGTTTGTGTATCCTGTAAGGATCAAATCCTTATCTCTATACACGAGCATACAGTCTCTCGTTCTTCGAAGATACTTGAGGATCGTTTTGACTATTGTTCAGTGATTTAATCCTTGATTGGACTAATAACGACTGACAATTCTTACTGCATAGAAAATGTTAGGTCTATTACATAACATTGCATACATAAGGCTTCCAACAGCCGAAGCATAGGGAATCTGTCTCATCTCCTCAACCCTTTGAGGTGTCTTAAGACATTGATCCTTAAACAAAATAATTCCATGCCTGGAGGGTAATAAACCCCTTTTGGAATTCTACATCGAGTACCTGATCAACATCTTGTCAATGTACGATGCTTGAGACAAGGCCAATCTCTTGTTCTTATGATCCCAAATGATCTAGATCCCTAGAACATACTGTGCCTCTCCCAAATCTTTCATTTGGAATTGGGCGGCTAGCCACGATTTAATGTCAGTCAGAAAGCCTACATCATTCCCAATGAGTAAGATATCATCCACATACAGCACCAGGAAAGCTACTGAGTTGTTGATGATTTTCTTGTCAACACAAGGCTCATCAACATTCTAATCAAAGCCAAACAATTTGATCGCACTATCAAATCTAATGTTCCATAATTTAGACGTCTGTTTCAGCCCATAAATGGGCCTATTAAGCTTGTAAACTTCTTGCTCTTGATCTGGAACAATGAACCCCTCTGGTTGAGCCCTGTAGATGGTCTCCTCAAGATTACCATTCAGAAAGGCAGTTTGACATCCATTTTCCATATCTTATCATCATAAAATATAGCTATGGACAGGAGTATCCCACTAGACTTCAACATGACAATAGATGAGAAAGTTTCCTCATAATCCACTCCCTCAACTTGGGTATAACCTTTTGCTATGAGTTTAGCCTTAAAGGTCTGCACCTTTCCATCTATAGCTCCTTTTCTCTTGTAGATCCATTTACACCCTATAGGTTTTACCCCATTAGGTTGATCCACAAGTTCCCAGACATAATTGAAGTATATAGACTCCATTTCCTGATCGTAGCTTTAATCCACTCATCTTTGTCAACATCCTCTATTGCTTGCTTATAAGACAATGGATCCTAAACTCCATCATCAGACATGATGTTTTGGGCTTAAGTCAAACCCATGTAGCATTCAGGTGGGTTCTCAACCCTCCCACCACGTCGAGGCAATCTCAACTCTGGAGATAGTTGACTAGATGAACTGACATCAATAGCTCTTGTTGATCTATCAGTCTGTTCAACAACTCTTATTGAACTCTCAGTAGTCTCATTAGAAATCTCATGTAAAACAAGCTTGCTGTTGGTTTGATCTGTGATGTAATTTTCTAAATTTTTCTTTTATCATGACAAACACCTATATCTCACTCGGAAGCTACCAATCAACCCTCATATTCCTTTTTAGCCTATAAAGAGGCAAACTTCGAATTCACTTGGGTTTCTTCATGTGAAACAAAGCACGTGGGCCAGACATCCCCCTTATTTTTTGGCTAAACACCTTACAGCCTCCACAATCAAAATTTTTTTAGATAATGCATGAGCTTAGATTTTATTTATTATTATTATTATTATTATTATTCTAAAAAGAGAACTATCCATTAATACCCTTGTATTGAAATGCCTCAACAAAATTCGATCGTTGAGAGGAAGCATCAACACCTTTTTAATGTTGCTATAGCTTTGTTTTTCCAATCATGGGATCCTTTATGATTTTGGTTTATGATTTTGGGGTGATTATGTTCTTGCTCCACCTTTCTCATTAATCGGACTCATATAACGTTGCTTTCTAATCAGGTTCTCTTTTTCGTGTTGTATGGTTTTGGCGCGAATTATGGTTATCTCCTTGTTTTTTGTTGTTTATGTTATGTTTCTACTCTTTCTACAAATAGATCTAAGTTTCATCCCAAACATTTCCATATGTTTTCCTTTGATATCCTCCTAGAGTTAAAGGATATTGTCTCTATGATATTGCTGATAGAAAGATTGTCATTTCTAGGGATGTACATTTCTGTAAGCAACGTTTTCCATTTCATTATATATGCGATTTTGATGATGGTTTTACTCCATGTGATATTTTACAAAATCTGTGTTGCCTCGTCCTTTGCTAGAGATTCCTATTACAGATGCTTTAAGTTTGCCTACTTACCAATAACTTGGTAATACTCTGGTGACATCTTTAGAAGCTTTTTCGATTGAGTTACATCCTCAGTCTCATGCTTGTCTAGAAATGTATGTCACCCATAATTAATTGATATACTTTAAGTTAACTGTTTTTTTAATAGCACTTGTTGGTTGAAAATCGCTGAAACCTTTTTAAGCAATAAGGGTGTGTTCAGAATATCTTTTCAAGTGATTAAATGTAAACAGTAATCACAAAAAATCATGTGTTTGGAAACCACCTGAAATGAATTTTGAAAAAATATATTTATAAAATAAGTTAATTTAGTATAAACACTGGAAACCAACTTTTAGAAAAATGAATTTTGAATGTTTTATGGCTAATTTCTCCTTAATTTGTGTTAGAAACTCCGACCACTACCTGATTGCCGACCACCGCTAGCCAACCTTCGGCCACCATCTCTGATGACCTCAGCGACCAACCTCCAACTACCATCTCCGACGACCATGTCGGCCAGCCTTCGACCACCATCTCTTACAACCATCATCGGTCAACCTCCAACCTCCACTAGCCACCTTCGGTCACCACTCCGACAACATTTACGGGCAATCTCTGACCACCATCTCCAACGACTGCCTTTAGCCACCATCTCCAGCCATCAACGTTAGCGGACAATTCTTTTATAGTAATTTGAAATTAGTAAATACACATTTAGTGTATAATAAACCGAACATACTTTCAAACACTTTTGAAAAAAGTTGTCAACCACATGCGTACCTTTATTTTAATGAGTTTTTTTTAATTAAAAGTGTTTAAATGAAAATGAGTTTTCGATACAAACATTTTTTTTCTTTAAATCATTCAAAATAGGTCCTAAAATTTTCACTTAGAAACACTTTCTCACTGTTCATCATGCTAATCTTTTTATAGAATTGAGTCAATCATGCATGTAAATATTTTGAGAATATCTCTGAGGAAAAATAATCCATCTTAGCGAAGAAAACTAGAATTCCTAATAGGTAGAAGAAAAGTGCCCACTGAATGAAAACATCTTAATATTATTTAATGTATTATAGATCATATATGACTAAAAGAATTAGCTCGGCTGGAAAAATAAATATTGCAATATGGTTGATGCATTTATTTTGCTCATATTACTTTATAGGTTGGTTTTCAAATACAATAAAATGGATTAAAACATTTACAAATATAGAAAAATGTCACTATTTATCATTGATAAACACTGATAAATTATTATCATCCATCATTGATAGATATCTATCAGTGTTTATTAGCATTTATCATTGATAGATGATGACATCTTATCATATTTAAAAATATTTTTGGCAGTTTCTTAATTTAAAACAACTTTCCTACTTTTATTTCTTGTTATTTCTTGTTTTTTCTTTTTCAGTAAATTTTATTAGGGTTCAAATAAAACTATTGTCATCTTTTAAACTCTATATTTTCTTCACTTTTTTTCCTAATTTATTTTTTCCTCGGTCTGATTTCATATGAAAATGTCGACTAAAGGAATAATAGATCGTATGACGACTAAAAGAACTCGCAAAATGAGGAAATACAATCCTTAGGAAAACTAATCCTTCTTAGTGAAGAAAACTAGAATCCCGGTAGAAAAAAGTGCTCGCTAAATGAAACCATCTTAATATTATTTAATGTATAATAGATCATATAACTAAAAGAATTAGCTCAACTGGAAAAATAAATATTGCAATATGGTTTACACATTTATTTTGTTCATATTACTTTATAGAGTTGTTTTCAAATATAAAAAAATGAACCAAAATATTTACAAATATAAAAAAATGTCACTATTTAGCAATGATAAACTAGAAAAACGTCACTATTAATCACCAATAAACACCAATAAATTACTATCATCTATCACTAATAGATATTTATCAATGTCTATTAGCGTCTATCACAGATAGAATGTGACATTTTACTATATTTAAAAATATTTTTAATAGTTTTTCAATTTAAAATAATTTTCTTACTTTTATTTCTGGTTTTTTTTTTCTTTTTCTTTTTTCTTTCTATAAAGGAAGTAATTTTGTTAGGGTTCAAATAAAACTTGTGTCATCTTTTAAACTCTATACTTTCTTAATTTGTTTTCCTAATTTATTTTTTCCTGGTTTGATTTCATATGAAAAGGTTACCCCACCTTAAATATGGGAGTCAAATAATTATTCCATTCAAAGAGATTTTTATTTGGCAACCCTATTCAAATAACTAATAATTAAAGGAAAATTCAACTATGGATAAAGTACTGATATCCTCATTTAAGGCTACAGTTCCACTCCACGCCAAAAATTTAAAAATAATGATAAAATAAATAAATAAATGTCAACATTGAATAATATAATGTTGACAACAAAACTTTATAGACTACCAATACAAGAATAAGAAATATAATTCTTTGAACGATTGTTAACAGAATACAAACACATTTTCCACTTTTAATTAAAATATCATGTATCAAAATTAATATTTTAATTAAACAATTTTCCATAAGTTGGTTTCCAACTAATTGCAGAGGTGATGTTTTATTTGATAAATGCACAATAGTAGTTAGAAATGAGACTAAACTAAAAAATTTATTAACGTGAAAGTTTTTTTTTTTTTTAGAATATGTGATATTATTATACAACAACAAAGAGGATCTCACAGTCTGGGATCAAGGCATCAAAGCAACAAAGCATAAGCAAAGACAAGGCAACAAAACTACAATAATACCAATAGGATAAGACTAGAACAAAACCAACACATAGACGCAAATTCGCAAACTCGCAAACCACCAGGAAGCAAGGCAGAGAAACCCCACCAACTAGTGGCTACAGCAAAGCAGAGACCATAAGGTGAACCAGAGCAAACACCGACCTCGGTCGACCTCCATGTAGTCGACGATTACGCTCCTGCCAAATATAGTATATGGACGCACAACAGAAAACACAAAACAACTTACTATGTACCCCCTTATTGACGTTACACGGCACAGCCAACTGAACTCTACATCCCAACCAGGCACTCGATGCGTCGAACCCAACTGACGCAACATACTAGACCACATCTCTCTCCCAAATCCACACTAAAAAATAAATGATCCCGCGATTCCATAACTTCCCCACATAGAAGACACCCCTCCCCCCCGACAACATACCCCAACTTCTCAACCAATCCCGCGTACCCAACCTATCCCTCACTGCTAACCATGCACAGAAGGAGTGACGTGGAATACAACCCCCGGCCCACAAAATACCAGCCCAGACACCGTAGGACGACGAGGACAAATACTCTCCCAAGCACTAGCGATAGAAAACCGACCACTAGCATCCGACACCCAAACCCAATAATCCTCTTCCCTCACCCTAGACCCCACTGCCTAGATAAGACCCTAGATCTCGAGCAGCTCCCAAAACACTGTAGGCCACCTCCAACCTCCCTCACCATCCAAGAACTCCGACAACCGCGCTTCCAAACTACTCCTTGCATCATGAACCACCGTAGACCCGTATGAATCCAAAATCGCACCCTCCGACAGCCAAGGATCCTACAAAACAAAACAAGACCGACCATCGCCAATCATCAAACGAGCCAGATGCTTGAATCTATCTCTACTTTGCAAGATAGACCTCAAGCACCAAGACCTCTCAACCTCACTTCGAACAACCTACAACGACTGCCCACACAAAACATACTCCTCCACCCACGCCACCCATAGTGACCCCGATTTAATTAAGAGAAGCCAAAGCAGTTTCATAATAGCAGCCTGGTTCCAAGAGGCCACATGCTTCACACCCAACCCCCTCCCCCCTCTCCCAACAGCATGCACACCTCATCCCACGCCACCCATGCACCACCTCGGCTCACCACACTACCCTTCCATAAATAACTATGTAACAGATGATCAACTCATGAGTTATACACGCAGGCAACACGAATATGCTACACCAAAAAACCTGAAAAGACTGTAAAATAGATCTAACAAGCTGCAACCTCCCAGCAAAGAAAAGAGACCTCGCTGCCCAGCTTTTAATACGAGCTGTAATCCTCTATATCAAAGGTGCACAATCCACAGCCCTCAACCGACCCGCCAATAAAGGTAAACCCAGATACCTAACAGGCAACGAACCAAGAGAGACACCTATATATGCGGCTAGTTCCTTCACCTCCCAGACTCCACACCTGCAACAAACATGGAACTCTTTCCAATATTTGCAACTAACCCAGACAGCTCTGCAAACTTTGACAATACCTGCCTCACAAACTCCAAAGAATCTCTCTCATCCACATAGAAAATCATCAACTCATCTGCAAAAGCCAAATGAGTTAGGCCCACGCGCTCACACCGATCATGGAACCTAAACCACACAGAAGGTTTATTCAACAACCTAGATAAAACCTTCATCATCATCACAAACAAAAAAGGAGACAACGGGTCCCCCTGCCTCAACTCCTTCCTACCAAGAAAAAACCCTTCAAGGGAACCATTAATCATCACAGAGAACTTAGGCGAAGTAACACAAGCCCTCACCCAACTAACAAACTGAAGGGGCGTACTTATTGCCAATAACACTCCAAATAGAAAATCCCAATTCACCAAATCGTAAGCCTTCTGAACCTTTAGCACACAACGCGACTTCCCTCTGCTCTTCTTATAGCTCCCCACGAGCTCCTGACACAATAAAATGTTATCAAAAATCGACCTACCCGGAACAAACGTAGACTGATTACCACTGATGAAATCAGGCAACCACGACCGCAATCTCTTAGCTAAGATCCTCGAGATACACTTATACACAACATTGCAACATGAAATAGGACAAAACTCCTCCATACGTTCAGCTCCCCGCCTCTTAGGGATGAGAGTAATAGCAGTAGAATTAACTCCACCAGGCAAGTAACATGTCTCAAAAAATTCAGCACAGCGTCACAGAAATCATCCCCAACGACATTCCAAGCAGCTCTGTAATAATCCACCGAAAACCCATCAGGTCTAGAAGCCTTCTCAGATTTCATCGAGAATAAAGCTTTCCGAATCTCCTCCCGACTCACCGGTCGACCAAGTGCTCTACCCCCTCCTCGGGTCAGCTGAACTGCATAATATCCCCAATTCGAGTAGTAGAATCCCTATATCTCACATGTTGGGCCCCTAAGCAACCCAGAAAGAATTCTACCGCCACCCCTGCCACCCTATCATGCTCCATCTGGTGAGTCCCCCCAGCAGTCACAACTGTAAATAAACCACTGCAGCTACGACGAGAATGAACACAGCGATGAAATCTTGCCACTGGCCAAAACACCTCAGTGGCCTGAGCCGCCTCCACACACACCAACTCTGAATCAGGATTCCTTTCTACTGCAGCCTGAGCAATCTCCATAACCTACCTAGCTGCCTGTACCTCATCAGCTAACAAAGAGATGTGCCTCCTAACGATGCACGAAAAACCCGCTTCACTACCTTTAAATTTCGCACAAAACTAACTATAGGAGACACATCCTCAGACCTTCTCCACACTGACCTGATAGTGTCAAGAAAACCCTCTGCATCTGCCCAATGAGAAAAATAACAAAACATAGAAGGCGGCCTACTCCTTGTCTCCCCTGTAGAAACCAGAAGAGGGCTATGATGGAAAATCCTCCACTGACCAACTCTAACCTCCGAATATGGAAAAGCTACCTTTCACGTCTCATTGGACAAGCATCGATCCAAGCGGCACAAGATAGCATTCCCCTGAAGTTTACTAGTCCAGGTAAACCAGTTACTTGTCACACCCAACTCGACCAGATCTGCCTCCAATAACACCTCATCAAACTCCTCCATCTCCCTCAAGCTAGGGCAACCACCAAAATTCTCCAAACTATTACGAATAGCATTAAAATCCCTAAAAAAAACTCTAGGCAACTGCCACGAGGCACATACATCAATCAACTGAGACCACAAAGTTCTCCTCTCGCTAACGTGATTAGAGGCATATACAGCATCAATATGTACCCTAAGCACTGCATGCGTGAAAATTTAAACCTCTGAAATTTCAAGTCAAAAGAAGTTCATTTTTCAAGTAACAAGAAATAGAAATAATTATCACACATATGTATTTCTAATTTAAAAAAAAAAATAGAAACAAGCATAAACAAGAAACAATAGAGAAACGAAAAGTGCATTATCAAATAAATTCATAGAGTAAAAAATTTAGGATAATAAGAGTATTTAAATTAATACAAAATAGTCCCTTGATTGCATATAAACATTTCAACATTTGATAATTGCTCAGAATTAAAAATTAAAATAAAGATTTTCTAATTTTTCTGATTCCTTCTATTACCAAAGTTTTTTCATTTATTGTACAAGAAGACATCAACGATAAATTTGTTATTGTTACAGGAAGAACCGAAGACAAGAAATGAGGTTGCAAGCAGTTAAACATTATCGTCTTCTTTCAGTTATGCTGTTGTAACCATTAGAGCTTCTTCGGTGATTATGAGCACCTGTATAAAAAGAAAAGGAATGAAAGAATAGAACGAGAGAGAGCAAGACATTCATTCTGTAAAAAGTTTTAAGAAAAAGTAATAAAAGAGACCCTCCCGATTTGCAACTATTGCCTACACGATCGTCTAATGCTTCGTACTATCGTTTACATAATTGAACTATCGTCTAGTTCTTTGGAGCTTCGTATGTACGATTGAGCTGTTTTCAGGTAAACGATTGAAGAGTCCTAAAGCCTTAAGCATACAGTCTTCCTTGAGTCTTGAAGTGTACTTGACCGTTAAAGCTGAGTAGTTTTGGCTTGCAAACAAGTTGATCATAGTTATCTGAGGCAACAAGTGGTATCAGAGCTCAGTGAACAGTTCAAGATAAATCCAAGATTTGAATTCTTGCATACTTCGAATCAAATAAGTAAATCTTGAAGTTCAAGAATGGCTACAACCAGGTATGAAATCGAGAAGTTTGATGGTAAGACAGACTTTGAATTATTAAAAGCAAAGATTAAGGAAGTTTTGGGTCAGTAAAAGGCACTTCTGGCCATCACGCACCCTGCAAAATACCCTGAAATGCTCACTGATGTAGAGAAAGAGACAATAGAGGTAAATGCTTATAGAACTATTATCTTAAATGTTACAGATAGGGTTTTAAGGCAGATTGTTGACCAGCCTACTGCTTATGACCTTTGGAAAAAACTAAACGAGATTTATCTCAACAAAGACTTGCCTAGTCAAGCTTTCTTGAGGGAAAGATTTTTTTCACATACAAGATGATAATTTGAATGAATTCAAGAGACTATCATCAGAATTCAAATCAATAGGAGTCAATATTGAGGAAGAAAACGAAGCTTTCATCTTACTTAAATCTCTACCAGAATTATTAAAACATGTCAAGATAGCCATGAAGTATGGTAGAGAACCAATAGAATAAGGGAGGAAAATAGACTAAGGATGCTATAGGGGAAAATTCCCTTGTGTATTCAGATGCCTTGGCTACAACTGAAGAGTGTGGAGAGTAGAATTCTATGGAGTCTCAAGATTGTGTGATAGATTCTGGTTGTTCAATCCATATGACACGATCTAAAGGATGGTTTTGTACCTAAAAGAAGTGGGATGGAGGGCTGATCTACATCGAAAAATGCAAGATGGTTCGGTGAAGTTGATTAGGAATGTGTGGTATATTCCTACATTGAAGAGAAATCTCCTATCATTGGGGATGTTTGACTCCATTGGTTGTGAATACAGAGAAGTTGGAGGCACTTTTGAAATAATTAAAGACTCAAAAGTAGTGTTGGTGGAACCCAAAGTTAGTGGCTTGTATGTCATTAAAGATGTGCAAATGGCACAAAAGGCTATCCCATATTAGTGTGAGAGGGATAAGTTCTCTTAATACAGGGGATTCTTCTTAAAGGTGTTAGAGATAGCTTGAAGTTTTGTGAGCATTGCATCCTTGGCAAAGCAACAAGGCAAGGCTTCCCTAAAGAACAACATACTTCCAAAGAGATACTTGAATATGTGCATTCAGATTTATAGGGGCAAGCTCACTTTTCTTCTCTAAGTGGAGAAAGGTACTTTCTTTCCTTTGTTGATGACTACTCAAGGAAGAGTTGAGTTTACTTTCTAAAAACCAAACATGAAGTGTTTAGTAGATTCAGAGAATGAAAGACCTTGATTGAAAAACAAACCTCTAAACATATTAAAGACTTGAGAACGAACAATGGTTTAGAGTTTTGTGCAGGGAGAATGGCATATTGAGGCATAGAATAGTGAGGTATACACCTCAACAAAATAGAGTGCTGAAAGATTGAACAAAACAGTGCTTGAAAGGGTGATCAGCTATCCAATGCTCTTTTGCCTGAAAATATTTTGGCTGAAGTTGTTTCCTACATGATCTACACTCTAAATAGGTGTCCACATCAGTCCATTGAGCTTAAAACTCTAGAAGAAAGGTGGATAGGACAGCTTCCCATGCTGGAACACTTGAAGGTGTTTGGGTGTGTAGGCTATGTGCATCAAAGCCAAGGTAAGTTGAAACCTAGGGTTGTCAAATGCATGTTTCTAGGCTTTACACTGGGAGTGAAGGGTTATAGACTATGGCATCCTGTTAAAAAGGGATGTGTTAATAGTAGAGATGTTGTGTTCAGAGAAAATGAATTTTTTATGATGTCTGAGCAACCATCAACATTTATGTCTAAGACTAGTAGCCTAAAGTTTGAGATGGAGCCTCAAAATGATTAAGGATTCTTCTTCTTCTTAAAATGTAGAAGTTGAAGGTGATGACACTAGTGAGACCATTGAACTTGTGTCAAGTGAACAAGTAGAGGCACAAGGAGATTTACAGAATTATTCCTTAGCAAGAGACAAAAGTAGAAGAATCATTGTACCCCCTGCAAGATATCAAGAATCTCACTTTGCTAGTGATGCTTTAAGTGTTGCCATTTCATTAAGCAACAATGAACCCACCAGTTTTGAGGAAGCAACTAACAGTCATGATGCTAGACAGTGGGTCGAGGCAATCAATGATGAAATGAGGTCCCTCAACCAAAATAATACCGGGAAACTAGTACCTTTGCCTAAAGGGTACAAACCTATTTCATGTAAGTGGATTTACAAGTTCAAAGAAGAAATTCCAGGGGTACAAAAGACTAGATTCAAGGCAAGACTAACTGCTAAGGGGTTCACACAAAAGAAAGATATTGATTACACTGAGGACTTTTCTCCAGTGGTGAAATACACGTCCATTAAGCTACTCCTCTCCTTAGTTGTTCAAAAGGACTTGGAGTTAGACCAATTGGATGTAAAGACAACTCTCCTACATGGATTGTTGAATGAGACTATTTACATGCAACCTCAAGGATATGTGAAGAAAGGAGAATAAGACTTGGTGTGTCTACTAAACAAGTCTATCTATGGGCTCAAGCGGTCACCAAGGTGTTGATATGAAAGATTTGATGAAGTGATCTTTAAAATGGGATTCAAGAGAAGCTCCTATGATTGGTGTGTGTATACAAACTTTAAAATCTTCAAGGAACCAGTTTACCTACTCCTTTATGTAGATGATATGTTGTTCGCTAGAAGTTCCAAAGAAGAGTTGGAGCATGTCAATATGCTCGTAAAGAAAGAGTTTGATATGACAGACCTAGGGGAATCTAGAAGGATTCCAAGCATTGAAATTGAAAGAGATAGAAGACATGATAGATTGCATGTGAGTCAATCAGAATATTGTGAAAAAATATGGCAGAGGTTCAAGATGGATGGTGCTAAGCCAGTTGGCACTCCATTTGCTACTAATTTTAAGCTTTCAGCTGCAAACAATCTAAAAAGTTCAGATGAAGATCACATAAACCATATGAAAGTTGTTCCCTATTCCCAAGCAGTGGGATCTTTGATGTACCTAATGACTTCAACCAGACCAGATCTGTCCTATGCTACAAGTTTGGTCAGTAGCTACATGGAAAATCCTAGTAAACGACATTGCGAAGCAGTCAAATGGATACTGAGGTATCTCTGTGAAGGAACTCTTATCAATGAGTACCTTTGAGTAAAAGCAAAATCGTTTCAAACTCAATATGACAGAATTACCGCATTCACAATCAAATAGGCTAGTCATGCATTTAAAAATAAATTACGGCATGCTTTGAACTATAAACAACAAAGAGAACAAGATGCATACCAGTTGAAGAACCCTTCTTCACAGAAATCTCACTCTCATCAAACAGACTGCACCTCTCGCTCTCGCTGAGATTGTCCAAGCTATCGCCCACTAAATCGCTACGTCGTCTACCCACGAACAGACTCCTCACGAATAAGGCAGCAGGGAAGATACCACCACTTGGAACACTTGGTATTCTCAGAGTAAGAATCTAAGATGTGTGGGCTCTGTTGGATTTGGTAGAGGGAATGAGGATGAGACGATTGTTTACCACGACCAAGCAAGTGGGAGATATCGGGTGTCTATCGTATAGACGATGCTTGATCATTTAGGTATAGGTACACAATCGTGTAGTAAAAGGGGCGAGATCGTACAGACG
>NW_028325421.1:0-18139 GCF_027475165.1 Benincasa hispida
TTCAAGTTTGCGTTTAATTAAACAAACAGAAATTCTATTAGGTAAAAAAATAAATAATAAAGCTTTCAAATTTGAAATAAATACAATAGCTCAAAAAATCCGTTTTATTGAGATATATTTAGAAACTATCTGACATTTTCAGTTTAAATTAAGCTAACAATGTGTTTTCTTTCTCTCTCTCTCTCTCTCTTTCTTTTTTAATGAAGCCACCAATGTTTTAGTTTTAAATTAATGATTAAATTGTAAATTTAGTTTTGGACGAAATTAAAATTTAGTCTAGATAATTTATAATTAAAATTTAGTCTCTATAATTTAATAAAAATTTCATAAATAGTCCTTACATTAGGAATCGTGTATGAAAATTTTATCGAACAATAAGGACTAGATTACAATTTTAAAAATTGTGGGATTAAACTCTAACTTTCTCCAAATCATAAGATAAAATTTACAATTTAGCACGAATTAAACTAATATATGTGTGTATATATATATATATATAATATCCTCGATCTCAATCTTATAATTACAACATGTATTTAACATGTACTATTTTCATATTTCTTAAAATTTATAAATAGCCAATAAATATTGACTGCAAGACATATAAAAAAAAAATAATGGCTTTTTTTCACACATGAATTTGTTAAATATGAAGCTAAAGATTCACCGGGTAAAATATAAAACGTCTTAAATATCTAATAGAAATTTTTAGATCGAAAGACTTATTGGTTACCGATGAAGTATATATATGTATATATTTTGCATATGTGATATCAATGTGTATACATATAGAATTTCAAATGAATTCCATGACTCATATCACATTGAATTGTTATTTCAAATACCAAAATTGGCATAACTTTTAGCTTAATGGCATCGTTATATTACCAACTTCAATATTATAAGTTCAATCTCCCTCTCATATGATACAAAACGAAAAAAAAAAAATGGTGATTTCAAATAACTTACCTTGAAATTTCTTTATCCAAATTTCATACTATTTTACAATAATATAGTATTTTCTTTTATTACGAACAAAACAAATACATTTAAAACTAGTCATCATTTTATAGATAAAATTTAATTATCAATTTTTAAATTACAAGCCTTTGCCAAAAATAAATAAATTAAAAAATTGAAAATATAGCATTAAATAATTTATTAATTTCTTAATTATTTATTTGGTGGATCCACATCATTCATTAAAGTAGTAGAAATTTTCTCCTCAAATATCATAGCGATCTTTCGATAATTTCTGGTCGGGACACTGAAAACCATATAAAAGGCAAACGCTTAAATTATCGTCAAAATCTCCCTCTCTCTCTCTTCCGAAACTCCCTGGATTACAAATTTCTTGGGAATTAGAAATCAAATTAAGGAGATTTGATTTGAGTTGAGTTTTGAAACGATGAGCATTACCGCGAATCAAAGAGGGTCCCGATCATGGGCCACCGCCGAGGAGTTGCCGGTGTCCAGTGGGGCCCCGATACCGCCTAAGAAAAAATGGTCAAATGCGATGCCTCTGTTCATCGCTCTCGTCGTCATAGCAGAGATCATCTTTCTGGGTCGTCTTGATGTGGCTAAAAATGTAGCCATGGTCGATTCATGGGCTGATTTGTTCTACCGCTCGCCGCCTTCTCGTGCACTGATCGGCGGAGCTGATGATTTGAATTCCCGGTTTATTGACGGCGATCGGATTTCGGAATTGGGGATGTGTGAGGAGTGGTTGGAGAAAGAAGATGCTGTGACGTATTCTAGGGACTTCCAAAAGGAGCCGATATTGGTGTCTGGTTCTGATGAGGTTTCTTTCTTTATTCGCCTTCAAACTTGGTTTTCTTTAGTTCGCCTTCCTTGTTTCTTTCTTTATTCGCCTTCTGCATCATGTTTCACTCGTCATTGCATAATAAAATGCCCTATATACTCGCGTTTTATTTTGATGTACTGCATCACTATGTTATTTAATGTGCTGTTACGACTTTGTACTGCATCGACGTGGAAATCCATGTAATGCTACACGTAACGTAGCATCTATCGATATCATTTGATATGCAAATTTTCCTTTCCATGTTCAATTTTCGATGTACATCTTTATTTTTTGGATGCGTGGAGAGAGAGTTCATGCATTGGTTTTGTATATTAGGAGCTCAGATATTGATATCAAGATAGTTTCGTGCCCAAATGTTTGGTAGGAATTGAACTTGAATGTTCAACCTGAAAGTGTGAGACTATGAGTTGTGCTAAAAGGAGGTTGTGGCTCGGATTGGGAAAGGCAAATTTCCTTTGAAGGTTGGATTCTTCTTTAGTTTGTGGCCCTGAATAAAATCAAAACGAATAATAATCCAACAATAAGGTCCTTCCATATCCTTCTCCCCTCTCATCCGCGTTAGTTGCAAGGACAGGCAAACTATATCTTAATTCATTGCCATTTCGCTTATTTGGGATGAAATGCCATTCATAAACATTGTTGGTTTCTAATAATGTATACCTATAGACATTGCGAACGATGCCATTCTGGTTCAACTTCTTAAAGGCTCTAGCCCTTTGTAAAATGCCTGCAAATCCTCCTTTAACATATGTGATCATCAAGAAACACTGAATTTTCAAGGATAAATATGAGGATACTTTGAAATGACTTTCTTAGATATTTTCAATCACCCAAAAAGTGATGTTTGATGGCCCCATGAAAAGCGGAGGGAAATTTATCTATACCATGCACAGCATTTCTCCTTCCTGCTATTAATATACTAAAATTCATTAATTCATGTATAAATTCAGGGAGACTATCTTACTGCATTCATGCTGAGATTTATTTCCTGTGGGACTTAAAGCTCCAAAATCCTAATTTGTACGTTTTTGCAAAAAATTCTAAATCCTTTTAGTTATTTGTTTTCTATAGGGGAGGAAATCCTGTGCTGTAGGATGTGAATTTCAGGCCAGACCAAGTAAGGATCCGGATGCTGCTTTTGGTTTAAATTACCAGGGTGGAATGCCTTCAATTATTCGATCCATGGAATCATCTCTATATTATGCAGATAACAATATTGCCCAGGCCCGACGGTGGGTAAGCACAATCTCTTATATTACCATTATGCTGTTTGGAGTACAAAACTTCCCCTTTCTTAGTAAGAAACATCCTCTATATTTATTTCTAGGGATTTTTTTTAATGAATAGTTTTTTATTTAACACCCAGGCAATAAAATATTTGGGCATTAGTGTCATGTATGATTACAAAAACCATGCACGGTTTGCTGTTTTTCCCCCCAGTCAATCTGATGAAATGCCTGAAAAACTTATCTGGTAGAGGAAGGCTGCCAGTTTGATTTACCTACACAGGAAACAAAGGGCTTAAAAGGAAGGCTGCCAGAAGGGTCATATGTTATGGATCGAGAAAATTGGGGATTTGTAGAGGTTTCATGAGCTTTTATAGGTAGTTGTTTGCAATTGGGTTATGGTGCTTGGTTCTTGGTAGAAGTCTTCATCAAAGGGAGAGATGGGAAGGAGGAAGACTGGTTAGAGAGAGAAATGTGAAAAGAAGTCCAAGCCTTTGAAAACTTGGGTATGGTGGAATATGGAAATGCAGGAGGGAAGTAAGATTGAGTAATATGGGAGATAAGTTGGAGTTGGAATTTTGAGGGGATGCAGAGGGCATTCAGTTCCTTTTAGAGTGTGATACAAAAGTTATCCATGATGGAGAGAGATCAAGAAACTCATGGAAGGGATGGAGTGGTTGGTTTGAGAGCTCAACTTGTAAGAGAACTGTAACGGAAGAAGTCTATATAGTCCCGAGTTGGAGGGCTGAACTAGTGGTATGCAAGAGTTTGCCCATGAGGAGAAGAGTGTAAGGGAAGCAAGGGAGGTGTGGTGGGAATGCATATTTTATAGGCTTTTGTGATATGATCTATCAAGAACATAGCGAGTTAATTGGCTAGGAAGCTTTCAAAGCTTAGTCAATTTTTGAGGGGGTAACATTGGCATGTTTTCTATGTCTCAATGGATGGAGAACTATCAAAAAATGGGCTGAATTAAGAATAGCAATACAATTTGGCAGTCATGGACCATCTAACCTTAAGGTCCTAATTTAATGGCCAAGAATTGAACAGTTCATGTGAGTCCTCTGACGACATATGGAATGCTACCCTGACTTTCACTTCCTGGTTAAGGTCAAGATTGGGCGAGGGAATTGATATAGCTAAACTGCTAGTCTGATCACCTATGTAGGAAGAAAAGAGCTAGAAGGGTTCAATGTTCTGTATGTCGTGGGTTGAGATAATTGGAAATCTGATGTAATGGTTGGCCTGGCTGTTATATAGCATAATAGTAAGTTTAATGTTATAGGAATGTGGTGGTTAGTTGTGGTAAGCAGTCAAAACAGAGAAATTTCCCCGCTGGAAGTTTTAGAAGCTTCTTTTTTTTTACTGCTATGTGGAGTAAAAATTTGGCTCCTTTTAATAGCTACAACTTACATTCTCTAGTAACAAATTGGAGAACTCTTTTATAATCTCTTTGTATGGGTTTTACCTTTTGTAATATTTCATTTAATCAAGAAATTGTATGCTACACCCCCCACCCCCACACAACCAAAATAAAAAAAAGAAACTCTAACATAGTCTTTGATGCTTTTTTAGGAATGGCTACAGTATAGTAATGACCACCAGTCTCTCGTCAGATGTACCTGTTGGATACTTCTCCTGGGCCGAGTATGATATCATGGCTCCAGTGCAGGCAAAGAGTGAGAGTGCCCTTGCAGCTGCTTTCATTTCGAATTGTGGTGCTCGTAACTTCCGCCTGGAAGCTCTTGAGGCTCTTGAAAAGCTGAATGTCACAATAGATTCCTATGGTGCTTGTCACAGAAATCGTGATGGAAGCACAGGTGCAATTTAAAATTATCCTATGACCACAAAGATAATATAATGTTTTATTCATCTGTTAAATCGCTAGGTTTTGATTACCTTGTTTGTACTCTGCTTTTGGTTTTAAGTCACATAATTATCAATTTCTTCCTCTACGAGTAGTTCTCATCGTATTGTTATTACTAAGAAAGAGGACATTTTTTATAATTTATTGGGTCTAATTTGATTCCAGTGTTATTTGATGGATTTTGCTCATCAGTCATTGTTGCTGTCATGTGCTTCTGATTAGTGATAAGCGTGTGCCTCTAAGTGATGCTATCTCTTAAATCCTGAATGTGTTTGACCTAGGAAGCATGCAACTCTACTTATTTGTTTGAGACATGAATGCACTCTATTGGTTTGCGATGATTTTCTATTTTGGTTCTATTTTGGATATGCTCGAAACATGTGGAGGGTGCACATTTTGACACACTCGAATCATATAGGATGGATGTTTAGTAGAACTGGAAGACGTGATAATTTTTCAATTGAAACTAAAATTGTTTACATCAAGTAACTGCGATACAAAATAAATAAATAAAAATAGTGAACATATGAACGCTGGAGGGAAAGAAAGTGAAAGAATAAGTCTCATCTGATAAAACCTAATTGGCTGGTGTGAGATGCAGGAGATATTTGGGATGAAAGATTTTGTCAAAAGGTTTTCATAGTTTTTATTTATTATTTATTTTTATTTTTATTCAAGAAACAATTTTATTGACTGATGAAATAAAGGAGTAAGACTCCAAACCTATTGGTGAATTACAATAAAGATCTCCAATAGGAATGACATGCTATAATGAACAAAAGGGTGTTTCGTTTTACAAAAAACGAAAGGGGTAGATAGAACCCTGTCTATAAAATAATCAAAAGAGGAGGAAGTATCCCTGAAAACACGGCCATTTCTTTCACCCCAAGGCATCCATAAAACAGCACGAACGATAGCCAACCATAAAACTTGTTTAGTACTGCCAAAAGGATGATCAACCAAAACAGAAGCGAGGATATTGAAAATGGTATTAGGAAACGATTATGACCAGCCAGAAGCCTCCAAAATAATTAGCCTATAATGGGATGCAAAGCAGCAATGTAGAAAACTTTTATTCCTCTCCTTTTGGGAGGTTGTATCTTTTAAACTTTTATTTGTTTTCATTACATTAATGAGTTGTTTGTTGTTTAAAAACTAATTTAAAAACAAATGGCCAAGAAATTCATCGCTTGATTCACACATGGCTTTCATACTTGGTGGGTTATTTGGCTCATTTTGTTGTGAAATGTATGCCCTTAGGGAATATAATATACGTTATGATATTCTGGTCATCTCATAAATTGAAAGAATTGCTGGGTAGATATGCTAATAAACTTACAGGGACCAGAGATTTGGACTTTTACCAGTTTTATCGTAGTGAAAAGTTTTGTAATACACATTTCTATTTTGCTCTTTGCAGTGAACAAATTGTTACTTGCAGTGAACAAGAATCCTTTATTTGTTTCTTGGTTAAAAAATAAAATAAAACCAAATGGCCAAGAAATTCATCGCTTGATTCACACATGGCTTTCATACTTGGTGGGTTATTTGGCTCATTTTGTTGTGAAATGTATGCCCTTAGAGAATATAATATACATTATGATATTCTGGTCATCTCATAAATTGAAAGAATTTCTGGGTAGATATGCTAATAAACTTGCAGGGATCAGAGATTTAGACTTTTACCAGTTTTATCGTAGTGAAAAGTTTTGTAATACACATTTCTATTTTGCTCTTTGCAGTGAACAAATTGGAGACTCTGAAGCGCTACAAGTTCAGCTTGGCTTTTGAGAATTCCAACGAGGAAGATTATGTGACTGAAAAATTTTTCCAGTCTCTAGTTGCTGGTAAGGAATTTGGATCTCTTCACTGACTCCTGGATATATCCTTTTTACCCTCATATGCTTCATTCAATGATTAGGTCTTACGTGATCATATCTCTTTTACATACTTGCATGTTACTTGAATCGCTCATGTTTTCAAATTTTATGTTTCAAGTTATCTTACGGGTACTGGGTAAGGAATTATTCCACTTATCGTTCTAAAATCCAGTCCTTGTCTTTGAAAGTTGTGGCCTTTCTCTTTTTCTTGTCGTTATTGTAGGAGCTGTTCCAGTGGTTATTGGAGCTCCAAACATTCAAGAGTTTGCTCCTTCACCTGCTTCACTTTTGCATATCAGGGAACTTTCAGATGTTGAGTCAGTTGCCAACTCTATGAAATACCTTGCAGCAAATCCTGAGGCATTCAACAACTCTCTGAGGTGAAATTTAAATCCATCTAGAGAAATGAGATATTTCAGGTCTATTTCTGATGTTCCTTCTCAACTATGTGCATTTGGTCTTTCCCATTCTAGGTGGAAATATGAGGGTCCATCTGATTCTTTCAAGGCACTATTGGATATGGCAGCAGTTCATTCGTCATGTCGCCTTTGTATTCATGTGGCAACAGGTATTCACGAGACCGAAGAAAAGGGTCTAGCATTCAAAAATCGACCTTGTAAATGCACCAGAGGTTCTGAGACTGTTTATCACTTGTATGTGAGAGAAAGAGGAAGGTTTGATTCAGAGTCCATTTTCTTGAGGTAATCCATATACTCTTTTCAAGATTACTGGATCACGTGACTTGTCTATTTCTTCTTCCGGAAATGTTGTTTGGAATGATTATTCTAGAAAGTCATTCCAAACAAACCCTTAAAACTATGAAGTGTGGTGAGACCTTATCTGCAAAGAATTTGTTCCATAGGTATGAAATATGGGATCTAAAACTTAGGTTTTGTTTTTTTTTAGTATAATTGGGAGTTGGGAAATTTGAACCACAGTCCTCGTAGTTACTAAGACACTCATATGTCAGTTAAGCTATGCTCGTTTCGGCAACTTAGATATTGTTTAATCTATGTTTGAAGGGTAGAAAATAATTGGTTATAGAAAGGTTTTCCTAAGTAAACTGCCTTTCAAATGTAGGTTCGAATTTTTAACTCTAAATTATACGAACTTAACCAGTCCGAGTGGTCTTCTGCCCCCTTCAGTTCTCAGAATAGAATGTGTAAGACCTTAGTTTGCAGGTCCAGTAATCTGACGCTTGAAGGTCTGGCGTCAGCAGTGATTTCGAAGTTCAATTCTCTGAAGCACGAACCAATATGGAAGCAGGAGAGGCCTAAAAGCTTAAAAGGAGGAGATGGATTAAGGTTGTACAAAATATACCCAGTTGGGTTGACGCAAAGGCAAGCTCTATATACCTTCAGATTTAAAGGGGACTCTGAACTCAGAAGATACGTGGAAGATAACCCTTGTGCCAAATTTGAAGCCATTTTTGTGTAGTTTGAAGGTTGTTTCATTTCTTGTTTGACTCGATTAGGCTACAAAAACCCTTTGTAAATGAGATAATGGCCAACACGCACTTTAGTTTAGAGAGGAAGTTCATCGTTATATGATCTTTTCACAGAAGAATATTATACTAAATTTTGTTTGGGGTTCAAGATAATTTCTTTTTTTTAAAAAAAAAAAAATAACTTTCCTCTTTTTGTAGAGTTGTTTCTTTCCTTTCAGGTCTTATCAGATGCCAAATGGAAGTGCAAGATTACGAATTTAATTTCTTAATTTTGATGGTGGTTTATTTAGTTCTCAAAGTTTTTAAAAAATTATTTCTATATTTTGAGTTGTGATTGTATTTAATTTATACTGAACGATGATGGGACTAAATTTGGTAGATCAATATAGAATGATTTTGCTTTATGGAATAGTTATAGAATAGATGAAAGGGAGGCTTATGATAGTTGAATACAATAAAATAGATTTTATCATTGATAGTTGATTTTGCTTTTTATAGAATAGATGAAAGGGAGGTTAAATGATAGTTGAATACACTTATAGAAGAGATTTATTAGACACGTTAATCGTCATTTCCTGAATCATGGTTTAACTAAATTTAAATACTAATTGCAGTGTCATGTAGAGAAGTAAATGACGACCATCTAAAAATTTTATATCATTATATCTCCAATATTGACATAGTTTGAATTCGGTATCTAACAACAATTTTCACTGACATCCTCTATCAGTAAGAATGACAGTACACAATAGAATAAAAGAAAATACACGATGGCTTAACATATTTCAATCCTTTTAAGAATTTTGGTTTGGCATTAACCAAAAACGTGGCAGTGAAATATGTTTCGATCTCTCTTTACAACTTTTTTCTAGGTGTAGCCATGGAAAGAATGAAAACCAAGCATGCTTACAAAACCAATACTTTTTCACTGTCAAACATGCCTCATACAGTGCTGAAGTCTAAAACAATTGGTCTGGGACAGACAAAATATTGGGAGGAGACTGTGGTGAACCAGTTTCAAGTAAAAAGCTTCTACTACAATATGACCTAGATGTGCTTGATGAAGAAGCAAGATACCTTCCATCTCCACTGTGGAAAATCACATCACTTTTATGCATTTTTCTCTTGCTCATGCTCTGTCTCCCTTCAATGCCTCCATATTCTTCATCATCCACAGCCTCTACAAGCCCTTGATGCATCGGGTCCGAACTCTCGTACAATATTCGAAGCACCTGTTTAATCGATGGCCTCGCCCTGCCTTCTCCCTCAGTGCACCATCTCACTATTGACACGACTGTGTGAAGTTGGTCCAAGTTAAAAGAACTCTTGATACTTGGATCTACTAGTTCAGATATCCTTGAATCTGAAATCATGTACCCCAGGGACCATTCGACCAAATTCTTCCCGTCTTGTATTGCACGTCTGCCAGTAACTATTTCCAGAAGTAGCACGCCATAACTGTATATATCACTTTTCTCAGTAAGTTCTTGTGTGATAACGTACTCAGGATCCATATAACCTGAAAATTAATTAGCATTGAGATATTATTAGCTTATGAGATGGTAATATCCGTACACGAGTTGAACAATTCCTTGTCTTCCAAACCTGGTGTTCCCCGGATATCGGTATTTACAGGTTCAAAGAAAACAGAACCGCCCTTTGAAGCATGTGCAAGGCCAAAATCGGCAACCTGGAAGATAAGATAGAATTATAATAAGTTGAAGCATTTGGATTTGCAGATTGTAACGAGAATAAATCTTCGGTTCAGTTGTAAACGTATGTATGTATTCCTAATAAAAATTTGTAATATGGTACCGCAACCATGTTGTCGGTACATAACAAAAGAAAAGAGCAATATTTGTCATTGTAGATGAATTTGCTCAGTCACCTTAGCAACAAAGTTCTCATCCAGTAAAATGTTGCTGGACTTAATGTCTCTATGGCACAGTGGGGGATCACAATAATAGTGAAGATACTCCTGCAGAGGAGAAGTACAAGTGAATGGTAAATGGATTTTCCTTCAATAAAAGAGTTGCTGAAAACAGCTTTTGAAGATGGTTGAGCTATTAGTTCATTAGCTCTTGATGAGAATAGGAATATCAGCAAGCTACCAAAGCATTGGCGACATCAATGGCAATTTGGATTCTTGTCCGCCAACTTAAAGGGGTCCTGCCAGGAGCTGCACGAGCGTGAGAATGCATTCATTTATACATAATCCAAGGGAGGATAATAAAAAGAAGCTCATTCATTTGACTAAACACTTGACAAAGCATAAAGTGCTACAAAAATCATATTATCCCAAAGTCTATCTGAAAGGGGTTTTAAATATTTTAAATTTATTCCGTTCCTTTCCAACCATATGGAAGAAAGAATGGCTAGAATGAGGATGTGACCAGGGAGCCTATAAGTAACAATAGGCTCGAAACCAAAAATTTGCTGAAAGATCGCCTGAAGATTGTTTTCGTCAATAGTTTCCAGAAACTGCATTTCAGTTAATCTTGTTTAAAATACTTTAGAATGAAACATCATTTCTATTTTGAGAAGTACAAAGGGGAAAAAAAGAAAGAACAATCGAGTCTGTTAAAGAAACTGACATACCATGAAGATGATCCTTCAAGCTTCCATTAGCCATATACTCGTACACAAGAAACCTGCCGAGGTAAAAAAAAATTGTAGCATTTCATGTTGTTGTCACAAGATGTTAAATGCTTCCACAAAAGTATAACATTAAGTGAACTACCGTTCATGCTTTTCAACACAAAAGCCCCTTAAAGCAACAAGATGCCGGTGATGTAATCTCGCAAGCAGCTCTATTTCTCTGCCAAATTCATCGTCCCCCTGCTCGGAGACTTTGTTCATCCTCTTCACAGCTACCACTAAGTCATCACTGAATTGAGCTTTATAAACAGTTCCGTATCCTCCTTGACCAATTGTTGTACTAAAACTATCTGTTGCTTTCTTGATCTCCTTATAGCTGAATTTTTTAAACATTGAAGGTCCTGCACGAGATGTCAATGGCAACAGAGGGCATAAAACACAAAAGAAAGAGACAGCTGAAAGATTGCTTGAACATGTATGTTCCTAATGCTAAGCAAAGAACTCGAAAGCCGACAGGAGTACAGATAATTCACCCAACCTTCCTGATACTTTTTGATGGGACGAGAGGGGAAGGATTTTGAAGAGTTGGCATCCATCTTATCAGAATCCTTTAGCTCTCGGCTTTTCCTTCGAATCAGCACAATCAAGACAACCAGCATCAATACAGAAGCGACAGTCACCGCAATGCCAATACCCGCTACTAATGTTAGATGGTAGGAATGATGTTGACTTTTATCACCAGCAACACCTAGCGTCAGTGGCCCCGGACTTTCAGCAGCTGATGGACTTGGGGAAATATCTGGTGTAGCCAAAGATGGGGGTGGGGCTGAAAACAGCATGAAAAATAAAATCACACTTTATACTATACTATATGTTGGAGAAGAGGAATTTGTGGGGAAAATTAAATCAGCACCCAGGATTAAGGAAACTTGTATCTGACCAAACAAATCATGAGCAGAAAAATAGTGTCCCCTTCTGTGTGCACCATTCACTCACCCAATATCCTCTTTTATCAGAAAAGGAGATCTAGGTTTAAAACTAGAGTTAGTCTAGTCTATTTGTGTAAGCAAATACCACCCTTCATAGGTTGCTAAAAGTACGATCTTAAAAAACTTTACAACTGACATATAATCGTACCTGTGTAACGATGCGTTAGTTACCCAAACGCAAAATATATGAAAACATCAAAGATAATTGTATTTTGCAATAGCAATGAAAAAATTACAATATCAATAGCCTTTCGAGGAGGCTATGTCTATTCCATCACTAATCCACAAAGGACTGACATGCCAAAATGATCCCGCCACCGTAGATGCCCAACTTCCTTATTTATAACTAATGCACCACTAACTAATTACCACTATGCTCTTACTAGTATCCTACTAATATTCTCCAAAATATCCCTTACTAGTAATCTCACACAATGTTAACAACATACTGCAGAACTAGGGGCCAGATGGCACAGAACATCATACATTATGCAACTGATATAGCTATTGAACTTAAAGTGTATGCAGTAATAAACAGAAAAGGGGAACAGCAAGCTTTGCAAGGAAAGAACCAAGCCTGTATGGCTCTTACAAAGAGAAACTAAACAAATTTCACATTTGCTTGCTTATATAGTCGTACCTGGAGGCTTGTTAAGGCCTTGAATTCCAAAGAAGCAGGATGCAAGATCAATAACTGAAGCAGGATCAAGTTGGCTAGCAAGTGCAACAAACGTAGCGTCGCGACAAGTATTTAACGTTATATTATCTTCTCTTCCAATCAGATTGCGGAGATATAAAATCCCAGCATTAATACACTTCCTACAAGTACTCTCCTCTGAGAGTGGCAACTTGCAATTTTCGCTGACATCTGTAAACTTTGGAGATTCCAGCATCTGTGTGATGGTTTCCCGGCCTCTACACGCATAGTTCACTGGAATTTTTGTTCCAACCCCACAGAAAACAGTGGCATTTCTAGGAACCCCATAGAGTCCCATGGTTTGAAATATAAATTGCAGGCAAATGCTAGATAAGTTTGAAGAAACTCCCAATTCACCTGTTGCATTTGCAAGCTGAGCAACAGAAACTGCAACAAATGCATTGATATAGCGGCAACATTTCCCTCTTTCATTGGGGTTAGAGCAAATAGAGGCAACTAAAGTAAAGTTTGATCCACTCAAGTCCAAGGGACAATCTGTGAAATTTTTAGAACAAGAAGAAATTAAAAGCTAACCATTTGAATATAATGTTTACTTCTGCAAAATCAACCTGAAACATTTTTCATCTTAATCCAAAAACAACAAAAGAACCAAAACCAAGCTCAGCCAAACAAGACCTAGGCCCAAGAAAGCAACCTCAAAGCTCCAACAAATAGAGGGTAAACAAAAATCCCAGAAGTCATTCAGATTCACATTTCAAACTGACCTTCTTCGAAAACAAGGAACCATTTAACTCTGAATCATTCCACTGACCTTTTTCCATCGCTATTCACTCTGTTCTCAAAGGAACTAAAAACCCATTTCAACGAACACCATTTTTTCTCAAAAGAACTGTCACTAGATCAGAGAAATCGACTCCAGAAAACAAATCACAGTGAAAAAGGAAGAGATACAGAGATGAGTTGCGTCTGAATATTCAAGCAAATGGGATAAAGAGACTA
Organism: Benincasa hispida; assembly: GCF_027475165.1. Classification (NCBI taxonomy): domain Eukaryota; kingdom Viridiplantae; phylum Streptophyta; class Magnoliopsida; order Cucurbitales; family Cucurbitaceae; genus Benincasa; species Benincasa hispida. The sequence continues at coordinate 13,490 of NW_028325421.1, forward strand.
ACCCGCCATTGTTTCAGGAAGCTGCAGTTGAAGAAATAGAAGAAACCCCATTAGAAACAAAGCTCTGCTCAGTGCGGCGGCGGCCATGATCAAGACAGACAGAGACCCTTTAAAAGTTTTCGCCGCCAGAGCTAGCAAAGAAGCCGGTGGCGCGAAGGAGCGGCGGCCGTTTTAGCACATTTTAAGAAGCATCAAAAAGGGAAAGTGAGAAACTAATCAATGGTTCAAGCGCGTGAGAGAGAGTGTTTCAAATCTGTTCCTCACAATTTGCTATACGATTTTTGGTTACATCTCCCATGGAATACAGTAGGACCCAAAAACCCATGGCAGTGCCACTGACAATTATAAAAAGGGTAAAAATAAAAGGAAATTTAAAATTTGAGTGTTGGAAGAAGAAGATTACAGAAGCAAAGTTGCCTAAAGAAGACAGACTAGAGAATCAAATTCATCATTGTTTCTTTGTTGCACACATTGCAACTTGTGGGTTTTTGCTTCAAGAAATCCCACTTCTATGAACAAATGACGTAAAAAATCGCTAACCAAACAATCTTCACAGTGCATTTATTAGAAAAAAAAAAAATTTGAAGTTGTTGACACAATACGACTTATTATTTCTCATTAATTTATGACATTCTAAACAGAAATACAGACATTATTTGCTTTCATGTTCAATTATTGTAACTTTATACTTCATAATGGCTTTAATAATCGCCATTAATGGTCTGCAACTGCAGTTTAAAATCCAGATTTGGGATGATGCCAAAACAAAAGGAAATGGCAATTTTACAAAGCAGAGTACACATTATCCTAAGGAAAACATGAAATTCTTGTATCTTAGCTGAAGATTCTCATAAAAAAAACCAACTTTTACACTCAAAGGTTTTTTTCCATAATCAAGTCCATCATTACTGAAAATGATACCAAATTATTCATTAATAACTTCATTTTGAAGTTAAAACTCAAAACATGATTGATAAACAGACGGTAGCACAGACAAATGGGTCAAAAACAGTTTGATAATAATATAAAACAGAGAGAAAAAGACCAAACTATACATATCCCTTTCCTCTTCTCTCTCCCAAGCCCCACCTCTCTCTGTAATTTGTAATTATTAAAAGGACCCGAGAGAGAGAGATAATCAAAACTCCCTCTTTCTTCCTATCTCTGTCTCTTGCTCTCTGTAGTATTATACTATACCAGAGAGAAAAAGACCCATATCAGAAAAATCCTATTTTATTCTCCTCTCTCTCTCCAGCATTATAGTTATAATTCTATATCAGAGAGAAAAATACCACTTTTTCAAAAGAAAGAATAAAAACGACCCACAGAAACAAGGAAATTTGTAATGGTGGGCAAATACAGAAGGTACAATTAGAAGCGAGCTTTCACCATAGGAAAAATTATAGATATACTTAAATTTTTAAATTAATTTTTTTTATTTATTCCTTATTCCAATTTTACCCTTTTAATATATTCACTTTTTCTGTATATCCAACTATACCACATTTAATATATTAGTTATATATATTTTTCCTTTGATATGTATACTTTTTTGTATTTTTTTTTATTTGTAGCAATATGAGTTATTACTCACTTTAAATTTTAAATTTGCTATATTTTTTATTCTTTTTGTAGTTTTTTCATTTTTAAATGATGTTGTTTTTTTCATTTTTAAGTACAAAGGTACAATAGGCCAACAAGATTCAATCTAAAACTACACTCAATTTAGTATTACTCATTTTGACAATTTGGTCATGTTTTGAATAACTAGAGAAAAAGTGTTTTTAAAATCATTTTTATGATTTTTTTTTTAAACACTTAAATAACTGGTTATTTTTAACCGTGTATCAATAGTACATCAACTGTATTAAGTGTGTATCAATAGTGTAACAAGTGTATCAGACATATACTAGTAGTGTATCAAGTGTATCAGACGTATACTAGTAGTGTATCAAGTGTATCATATATATCATATGTATAAGTGTATCACATGAATTGAACTTTTTTTTTTTGCTATTTTTTCAAAAGTAATAAATCTGGACTATAGATATAATTTTTTAAATTTATTTTATCAAATATGCAAGAAGCCCAAAATTTAAAGATCCATTATCTCAATCTCCTTAAGAAACATTATATTATAAGTCTATGAGAAAAAAGACTGCCTTCTCTACGTGTGTATGTGTGAATTATACATAGTAAAGCAGGGTCGAAAGGACCATGAAACTAAAAAATCCCCCTTTTCTCACATAGACTCAATTGAGATAGAAAAAGGCTCATAGAAAGAAAATGTTAAATTGCTTAAAAAAAAATCCTTAGCATGGTCCTTTCTTTAAAACATGTTCCATAGATGTTTTAAAGCTACCATTAAAACATATCTTTTAGACTTTTTTATGAAAATTATGACTTGAAATGAATGTGGTAGTCCTAATTTATGTTTCGAATCACCAACAATGTATTATAAGTCTAAAATTTTCATCTAATATTCTAACGGTTATCTAGTCAAAAGTTAATTTTGAAATTTTTTATGAAAGATGGAGAGTGCAACTTTACAAATGATAAAAATACTCTTAAAGAAATGACAATGTTAGTTTTTTTTTAATAATAATTTTGGATATTAAATTTTGGACTGGGAAAATACATCTTACTTTCACATGACACCAACCATAAATTTATTTGAAGAGGAGAAGAAGTGCCTACAAAAGAAGAAATATGCACACCAGTGCTCACATATTTATAGAGGAAGTTGACCTAAGTTGTTTCCATGGTTATGAAGTCACTTCAAGTTAATTATATTGCCTATCGGACTAAGGGGCGTGTCTAGTTTCATGTTTGGCTAGGTCAACATCAGCCTTGGCTAAAGCCGAACGTCTTCCTTAAGCCATATTCCGATCCTCAAATGATCTCTCAGACCAGATTATGCATGAAGCATGCCCAATTGATAAGTAGGGATGTTCAAATGACCCAATCGCCCGAACAACCCGAACTATCCAACCTAAATTGTAATGGTTGGGTTGGGTTGGGTTAGTTTTATTTTCGGATTGGGTTGAATTGAATTTTTTATATTTTCTTCAGGTTGGGTTGTATTCGGGTTACATTCTTAAAAATTTGGATTGGTTTCTAATATTATCAAATATATATATTATAACTTATAAATCATATATATTTGAAAAATTACCTTTTTAGACTCCAAGTTTTGAAGAACATGTGCATTTGGTCTATGAGTTTTAAAATTGTATCTTTTTAGTCCTTAAGTTTATAAAAAGGTCCATGGTTTAGTTTTCAAAATATATCTTTTTAGTCCAAAAGTTTATAAAAATAGATCTATTTAGTCATTGAATTTTCAAAATATACATTTTTAGTCCCAGGTTTATAAAAATAGGTTTAAAAGGTCCTTGAAGTATTTCTGTTTGATTTTTTAAAAATAATTATATGATATTTAAAATTAGAAAAAATAGTCTTAGAGAGAATGTGATTTTTAAAAATCATTATTCTAATTTGAAATGTAATATAATAATTCAAAATAATAGTATAAAGTTGTTTAAGAGACTTTTTAAACCTATTTTTAAAAATTCGGGTATTAAAAAGATTTATTTTGAAAACTCAGTGACGAAATGAGTTTATTCTTATAAACCTAAGGACTAAAAAGAAATTCATGGACTAAACACACATATTTTCTAAAACTCGAGGACCAAAAGAATAATTTTTCTATATATTTTTATGATGTTTGTATGAAGTTTGTAATATATACCTCGAATTTTGATATTTAATATTTGAATTTTATAAAATTTTAATTATTAATATGTGTTGCACACACATTTAAGTATTATTTTGTTAATAAAAAATACAATTAAAATTAAAAAAATAAATAATAAATAGTCCGACAACCCAGCCCGAATTTTAAGGATTGGGTTAGAGACCTTATTTGGGTCATTCGGATAGTCACCTAACCAATTCGAATTTTTGGATTGGTCCAAAAAATTTGTTGAAACTATGTACATAGGTAAGGCAAGGCCTTGGCTGAGGTCGAGCACACGGACTCAAGCCAAGGTACAAGTCAATCCCTTTTTTAGACTATTTTGATGCTAAATCGCCACTTTCAAGTTGTACCATGCTGTTTTCTTGGCTTTATCCTTCTTATTTGAACTAGATGTCAATTATATCATTGGATGAAAATGATCCAAATGCTTAGTCCCCTTCTTCGTATAAACCGCCCTTTTCCCAGTCTCTGTTTGTGAACAGATATTGCATTGTTGTAGTTCATGAAATGAAGTTTCATACATTAGAAAAATGAGCAGCAAAAAATAAAAAGAAAATTATAATAAAGGTGCAACCAAAGCAGAGCATCCATGTCCTTGGAAGTGACACACCCAGCATGTGAAATTACAACGTCAAGAAACACAGTATTCCGTGGCGCCCACTGCTTCTGCTTTTGTGCTCTGTTTTTTTCTCTTATCGATACAGACAAACACATATTCTCTCTCTCTCTCTCTCTCTCTTCAAAATTTCAAATTTTTTGTATATAACAGACTGTCTTTTAGTTTTTATATCATCAAATAATGTTTCTCTGTATATATATATATATTAAAATATATCCTCTGTCCGAGTATTTCATGTCCTCTTTCTCTGTTATTATACTATGTCAACTACAAA